>NC_056731.1:499323435-499378435 GCF_019279795.1 Protopterus annectens | reverse complement strand
AAGGCTTATAGTGCCTGCATATTTGAACTGTTTCTTACTAAAATTGGTACACCTCGTTTGTTGTAGCATAGACTAGATCCAAGCCTGCTGAATCTAGCTTTATTTGTATGCTGCTTGTTTGTTTGCTTATTTCCCTGAAACGCTAATTCCACCTAAAACGCGGCTTTTCCGTGCTTCTGTGGATCCCTAGTGATATCTGCATTGCTTACTGTACTTATTTCCTTATTTCACTTGAAAGAAAGTTACTGTTTGTCGTTTTTGCATTTACGTTACCTGTAACACATTGCATTTAAGTTACCTGGCACTTGCTCACTAAAGCAATTATATAAGTCAGCACTAAAATATTAAAAGCACTACACCCTCACAAACTCCCTTTGAGTACCTCGTTCCCCATTGGCCCTTTTTTCAATTATAAAGGAATTCCCAATACTGTTCTAGCATGTCCAAAGGTCAGTTGTCAATCTCCTCTCCGGTCCAGCTGGTGAATCTGGGAATCTTGAGGCAATGTAACAACTGCCTCATGTACACAGACAACCCTCTCCTCCTCCCAACAAATTCCAACACATGTGAGAGATGCAACCATATAGCCATACTGGAGGCTAAGCTCTCTCAACTCAGTACTGGTGAAACCAGTCAGGAGGAGAAGGAAACCACACTCACTACAATTCCAGTCTCACATAGACCTACCACGACAGCAAACCAAACACATAAACACACAAAAACATACTCGGAGGCTCTAAATAAAAATCTGCTTAAGCAGCAGAGACCTCCAAAGCAGACACCCAAGCAACCGCTACCCCAAAACAAAACACGTGCAACACATAGCTCACAAAGCCAAACAGTCACAGCCCTTAAGGCTAAACAACACACCTGATACAGTTGTAATAGGTGACTATCATCAGGCACACTGACATCCCGCTCACCAGGCTGAACAAGGAGAAGGTCACGGTGAGCTGCCTGTCGGGTGCTAGGATCTGCCACATAACACAAGCACTCAGGTCACTCCAAGGCAAGTACAAATATGACTCAGTCATTGTCCATGCTGGTGTGAATGACCTGAGACGTACCTCCCTGGACTACATGAAAAGAGACATAGAGGAGCTCTCTGAGCATGTAGCCCAGGCTGCTATGACCATGACCTTGAGTAGCATCTTACCCTCATCAAGAATGATGCCACAATATGAAGACAAGATGATCAATTTCAACAATTGGCTTAAGTATTGGTGTCATTCAAAGGGGATCCAATGCCTGTCAGCCTGGGATGACATGCTCGACAAGCCACGATGCTTCGCTAGGGACAGCTTGCACCTGTCACCCCTGGGCTTTTGGATATTGGCAAAGGCTCTTGCTACCCCCATAGTGCCTTTTTTAGGCAAGCCTCAAAAGACAAACCCACCTCCATAGGTATCACAAGGGATAAGAAACTAAGAGTAATGCTACTCAATGCCAGAAGTCTAAACCTCAAGATGCACGCACTCGAAACTCTCCTTAGCATGGAGAACATCAGTATCTGTGCAGTAACAGAAACCTGGTTCAAGGCTCCTGAGAGCACCCCAACACTACCAGGTTATACCTCATACCATGCTTTTCGGCTCCAAAACTTGGACCGTAAAACAAAAGGAGGGGGAGTATCAATATTCGTCAAAGATACCCACACCTCCAGGTTGGTGGCAGAGCACGAAGCATCAGAGACTTTCCATGTGCAACTAACAGTGGGTAAAACTGCCTTCCAGTTTATAGCCTGCTACAGACCACCCTCCCAAACCCAGGAACCCCACTCGGCCTTCCTGAGAACACTGGAAAATATGAAGGTCTCTCCAAACACCATTCTATTGAGCGACTTCAACTACCCAAACATAGACTGGGAGCATTACTCTAGCTCCAACACCCTAGCCCAAAGGTTCCTAGAATTTATAAACTCAAATGCTATGGAACAACTTGTTACCATTCCCACAAGAGGGGAAAACATACTGGACCTGATCATCACCAACATGGGGACTCTATGCTCCAGGCCAGAAGTGTATCCCTCACTGGTAAGATCAGACCATAAACTAATCTCACTGGATATTCATATCCCGACTCCACCCCCTGCCCTGAAAACCACAGTGAAAAACTTCTCTAAAGCAAATTTCACACTCCTCAAAACTGAGGTGGAATCCTTCAAAGCCCCGGGCCTGTGGAAAATACGGCCCAGACCGCAGAATCCTTTATAAACGCATTCTATGAACACCTTCAGGAATGCATGGATCATGCAATCCCAAATAAAACCAAGACCCAATCCTCCAAAGGCAGACGTCCTGTCTGGTGGACCCCAGCCATAAACAAATTATACAATAGAAGGAGGAAGCTACTACATGATAGAGCAAAATCCCAAAAAGGGAAGGCATCTCTGATCAATATTAGCAAAAAACTACAGGCACTCATAAAATCGTCTAAGGCCAGCTTCAAGGAAAAAATTGCACAGGACACTAAGGATAATCACAAGGCTTTTTTTAGTTATGTTAGGAACCTGGGTGGGAATTCCCAGATATGCTCAGAATTAGTCCAAAATGACAAAAAATGCACCAAACCCACAGACACTGCCCAACATCCTAGCTGACAGGTTCAGCGCAAACTTCTCCCCCCCCTCCCCACCAAAAGGGCAAATATTTATCCCAGCAGAGTGCTGCCCCCCCCGACATCTCAGATGCTCAGGTAAGAGCTGCCCTCTCCAAAGCAAAAAACACAGCATCAATGGGACCAGACAGTGTCCTGGGCTGCGTCCTACATGAACTCCAAGAAGAGCTAAACCCAAACATAAAACTACTGTTCAATCTCAGCCTTACTACAGGATATGTACCCAAAGAGTGGCGTACAGCAACAGTGGTCCATCTCCACAAAGGTGGTGCCTCAACGGATCCTGGAAACTATCACCCCATAAGCCTGACTAACTTGGTCTGCAAAGCTATGGAAAGGATCATCATGGACCTCATAAATAAAGATATTGGGGACCTACATACACTAGATCCTACCCAGTTCGGCTTTGTTAAGGGCAGATCCTGCCTCTTAAACCTGGTTGATTTCTTTGAAACAGTCACCAAGGCCATTGACGAGGGGAAGGTGGTCCACACAGCCTACCTGGACCTCGCAAAAGCCTTCGATACAATACCCCACTCAAGCATTATAGATAAGCTCACCAGCTTAAATATAAACCCCTATGTCACTAGATGGGTTGCAAACTGGCTCAAGGACAGAACCCACATGGTTAGAATTGCTGGAGCCATGTCAGACTCCAAACCAGTTACAAGTGGTGTCTCACAAGGCTCAGTCCTGGGACCTCTCTTGTTCGGTATATATTTCTCGGAGGTACAGGCCAACATGGAAGGACTGTGGCTGACTAAGTTCGCAGATGACTGCAAACTGGGCGCCATAATCGACTCTCCAGCTGACACAAGCATCCCCCAAAAGGGGCTCATAGAAACAGACAACTGGTGCCAGAGCCATGGCCTCAAGCTAAACGCCAAAATGTGTATAGTCATCCCCTTTGGCAAAAACAAAGTGCCCACAAATTACCACATAGGTGGTAATCCATTAAGTACAGAAGAAGTAATTAGGGACCTGGGGACTCAAGTTGATAGCAATCTCTCATTTGACAACCACGTGGCCAAAGTAGTTAGAAAAACATTTTATATAGCCCACCTAATCATGAAGGGATTCACATCTAGATCAGGGGAGGACATCGTGCCTCTTTACTCATCCCTCATCAGGCCCATAATTGAGTACAATGTCCCTTTTGGGATGTACCTTACCAGACACCTGCAGCAACTGGAAAGACCCAAAAAGTACCTCACCAAGAGGATCATAGGGCTCAAACAGATGCCATATGCTGCCCGGTTAAAGAAACTCCAGCTTTACTCAGTGGCATATCGTGGGTGTGTGTGCCTGACGTATAAAGCCATGTCCAACCCGGAATTAATGGACATTCTGCACCTCAGAAAATCCAAATCCCATCGAGCTACGCGCTCGAAAGACTTGAACCTCAGCACTGAAATAAATAGGACATGCTGGAGGGACAGATTCATAACCCAGAGGCTCCCTTCACTCTGGAATAAAATCCCAGTCCAGGTTAGGCAGAGTCCCTCATTGACTCTCTTCAAGAGGAATCTTGATGAATGGATGGGAGATCGTAGGTTTACCCTGGGTATCACTTTTGTGTCACTGTTAGAGGCACAGCATACTAACCTCGAAAAAGGGCATAGCAAAATTAATTTAAAATGGGTGGCGAAAGCCAAACACACTCTGGCTAGGCTTATAAATGCCCTAGGGCAGATAGCCTAGTATGAACCTATGAACCTATATATATATATATATATATATATATATATATATATATATATATATATACATATATATATATATATATATATATATATATATATATATATATATATATATATCTACATATATATATATATATATATATATATATATATATATATATATATAGATATATACATATATATATATATATATATATATATATATATATATATATATATATATATATATATATATATATATATATATATATATATATATACATATATAGATATATACACATACACATACACACGGATTCACTTTATAATCTCGAAATACTGAAATATCGAATTTCAGTATCTCGAGACTATAAAGCCGAAAACTCACAAACCTGAAAATCAAAACCATGAAATTCAAAACTGCTAACATCAGCAAAACATTACACCGCAGATACAAACACAAATACACCTACCTCCCTACACTACAATAAAGCAAAACAACACGCACGAACACAATAAAACAAACACGCCCCCCACACCCATGCTACTTTTATATACTAACTCCGATGTCGCATTAAACAGCAAAAGACAGAAAACCCGCCACCACACATTCTATACCCCCCTTGCACAAATGCACATCACATACATACAAACACCTCCACTCTCAACACTGACACACTCACACTCTTACCTACCTACCCTAACCCATACCTAAAACTCCCCAACACACTCAGAAACACACAACCCCTCTCTAAAACCCTTAAAAAGCATAACACTTACCTAATGCGCCATCAGTACTGCGGGTTTGACATTTCCGGGTTCAATATTCTGAAGTTTCGCACAACTGCAGATTCTACAATTTGGTCTCGAGGTACTGAAAATCGACATTTCAGTATTTTGAGATTCCAAAAGGGAATCCATGCATACATACATACATACACACACACACACACACACACACACACACACACACACACACACACACACACATATATGTAGTGTTAGTGAGTTACAAGGTACACAGGAGCGTCCCATAAAATAAGGGATAGTGAGAGGGAGGAACTCTAGCCATAGCCAGAGAGAATATATTTTTAAACTAGGACATGTCTAAGCATCACTGTGTAATGTGGTATCAATAAGAAAAATGAAACTCTAGTATCTGGCAATATTGACTTACGAGGGCAAAGACTTACAGAGCTGTCAGGGTTGTTTTGTCATTCCTAAGATTGGCAAGAGGTATACTAGTGTGTGTGTTTGAATGTGTGCATGTGTGTGGAAGAATGAATAAGGGGGGTGCCTGTGCCAAAGACGATGCATAAACTACCAGTAGTGACAGCTACAACTAAGTGCTGATTTACCCTCACGGCAATTAAAGAAGATTCAGAGTCATGTACATTGGCTGTAATGACATATCTACTCAATGAGGCTAATATGTCTCTGAATCACACTTTCCCACATTGTGGAAACAGTCCCTTTTGTCCTCAGTTCTTAATATCCATCGCGGGGGAGTAGTATTTCTGAATCTCTTGGTGAGTTTATTCTTCAGAAATAATCAGACAGCCAAAAATCTTGTAAAGGTAGAGTGTGTCAGATTTCTATATTAGACAGGGGGAGAAACTTTCATAATCTTTAAACCTTTTACTTTTCAAGAAAAAGGCAAAGCAGCTATGTTTGGGACATTCAGGAATTAATCCAAGCATAGAAAAAAACGTTCATTATTTTTAGCAGAAATCCACGACTCAACAGAAACTATAGAAGCTTATTTAGTTGACTTAAAAATGAAGACAAACTACAAAATTTGTTGAGTTGCTTGACTGACTTAAGAAAAGACAAGCCACACCTCTAACAACATTTAATATTTTTATCTGTGAAGATGCTCATTAAAGGCCAGACAACGGAGATATGCGACTAAACTTGAAAACGGTACTGTGACTACTACGTTTATCTGTGATGATCACGTGATATGCAAAGCCTAAGTCAGGTTTTTTTTGCTCACCCCTGCTTCATTATACAGCACTCAATCCAGTGCCCCACATCCATTGTCAGTTCTACCAGGCTTCTCCAACATCCATGGACTCTCTTCATGAGAGCTAGGGTCAGCACAGATCCTAAGGACATCTTAGGGTTCTGATCATCTCAACATCTGCTGGGGTGGGGGGAATTTTCATTTTATGTCCTCTCCTGTAGTTTCTTGGTTGCTTCTGGACAGTGGGCATCCAATGGGGACATACTGAAATGTCACCCTACCGCTGTGGCAGCTCAATCATGTCCCCACCCTAATTCATCTTAGGACCTCACCCCACCCCTGAAAATTTTCTTTGTTACATACACATTACCTGTGATCCCTATGGAATTGTTTGCTTTCTAAAATGATTTTGTGTGTTTATTTATGTAATTATGTATGCATGTATTTATTTTTTTGTAAGTTTATGGACAATGTCCACTTCTCATCTTATTCCCTTTCGTCTCCCTTTGCACTCTGTTCTTTATTTTCCTTTATTTTTTTGTCTATCAACTGTTCTGTGTTTGTCATCTGTTCATTGTAATTGTCATTTTCACAGTATTCATACCATATCAGTTTTCTGTTTAGTTTTCTATTACATTATATGCTTCAGGCACTTTCAGCTCTATTTTTATCTGTATTTCTTATTATCCTTTGGGTTGGTTGCAACTAAGAATTGTAAGAAAGCATCATAGCACCATACTGCTAAACAGACATTTATTTAAAAGGTAATGCAGCATTTAAGGCAAAGTTTTACTGTATCTGTACCCTTTTATTTTGGGCAGAAAAATCTGGCTTGTGAAGAACTGAATTAAGAAACTATCAGCACCTGTGTCACATTGCCTGTTATGTCAGATGATAAGTGTACATGATTTTACTTGAAAAAAAACTGACATGTAAACTTTGTGGTTTTTCTGTTAGGAAGGAGGCAGAATCCCCCCTTAATCGCATTCCTCTCAAGCTTTGAAAGATTTCAGAATGGATGAAATGGGATGCCAATAACAGTATAGGTACTAGACTACATAAGTAAGTCTTTCTCATGTAAAACTCAGCTGGTTTTATAGGAATCTTAACAGCCATCAAGAGAAAATATGACATTTAATGACACTACCTTTTCTCTGATTTAAAATGGTTATGTGATATTGAACCTGGCATTACATTTTTTCCAGGAAGAGACATGTGCGCCCATGCAACATCACCAGTGATACTGTCACACACATTTCTTAAATTACACCACAGAGGATCACAAGGGAGTATTTATATTAGAACATTGTCCTATTAAAGACAAGACATCACAAGTAGATTCAAATATTACTGAACAAACACCATTCAGATATAGAGTATAACTGAAAAATACGGACATTTGAGAACATTCTGACATCTTGTGAAGTTCCTTGTGTGTCATTTCTAAAACAAGGACATATTAATTACACTCTGACCAGTAATTCCTACTAGTACAATAGTTGATGGGTGTGGAGAGACAGAAATCTTATTTATAACTTAGGTCACAGAATAATGTATAAAACTTGACTGAAATGCCAGTGGTAATGGAGTCTATGACAGCATCCAATTAAGTCTTGATTATACTACTCAGATTTCCTTAGTAAACAAAAGATAGGATAACAAAATAAAAGGAGCAAGGGGAGTAAAATAGGAGCTAGGACTCTCACAGAAAGAGACATGACAACGATAATTCATAAAAGTGGAAAAACGTATTCAGGCAAGTGTAATGTGTAAAGAACCTGCCATCCCTCACCTATTAATGAGGAAGCGACTAGGAGGCACAGTTCAAATATTCCTTCTTTGTTTTTTCTTCCATATACTTTATTAATTGAATCTATAACTGTACCTATGTCACTTTTATCAGCTTTGCCTGTTAGTCACTTCAGATGACTGATAATGCATACAGTTCTGCATGGGTAAGTTCAGATATGACTTGTCAAACAAAATGAGGACATCTTGGCCAGGAGTCATAGTCAAGCTGTCCGGCAAGCAAAGTGAAGCAAGATGCAGTGTGTCAGATCCAGGGCAGGTATGGATTGGGGTAGCTACTGCTGAACAAACACAAATGGCAGGTGTCATTCGATAGTAGGTAGTCCCACCTCTTGTAACATTCAGTCCTCATTTTCTTTTCATATGAAGCTGTGAACACTGAATTGTGCAAAGCAAGTCCATGTCATATGACACTACAGGCATACATAGAATCCATGACACTGGTTATTATAGCCAGTGCTGATACTGCCTCTTATTGTGCTGGAACAGATCCTCCCTGACAGCTCGCACCATCTAGGTGACTTCTCACTTGTATTTTCATACCGTGTATTAATCCTCAGTTTCTTTCTACATTCTGTCCACAGATGAACTATCCAAGACTGCACTGAAATAACTGAATTAAGCTAGGGATCTGGGGGACACTAGTCATCTAGAAACCATGGGGGTTCTAGATACCTTCTGTGCAAATCTCTGAGGTCTGACTGAGAGGAAAGGTAAGGAAAAAAATTACCACATTGTCCCCACTGCCACATAAGCTACAGCAACCTTATGGGCAAAGCAGGTCTAGTTTTAAATAACCCCAGACAGAGGGCAGAGGCTGAAGATGATGGCTCTGTCAATACTGTGTCTGTGTCAAAATCGTCTTATACTGCTGCGGGTAAATACTTGTCAAATATTTTACTGTGTGCAGAAAAGACCAAAGAGAATATATTATTGTGGTTCAGGGACGTGCAGAAAAGTAGAAGACAATATGGTGAAGATAATTTGGGACAGACAGGAAGAAGGAAAGAGGAAACAAGGGTGTCTCCAGCAAAGAGGAGGATGGATTGTGTAAAAGAAGATCTGAGACAGCCAGGCATGAGTACCAAAGAAGGCAGGAGTGTTGCACTAAATAGAGTGAGATGGCGACAGGTAACATGACACCCCAACCCATATTTCTGGGAAAAAGGGGGATTGATGATGATGATGATTTTATTGTCACCAAAATGAGTAATGTATGTGCCCCACCATACACACACACACACACACACACACACACACACACACAACTAGTCACAGGACAACTGGTGGAACATCAGTTCATCTATGGTATGTTATTAGGTTATTAGGGTGTTGCCAGAAACAATAGCAATTGGATAAAACCTACACACAGACAAGAAGACATGCAGACTCCACACAGAGGGTGCCACTTCAATTAATCCAACCAGAGAAGCTAGCGCTACGACATGGTAGCACTACTCACTGCACCAGTTTCAGTGATTGGTTGCAATTGCACACACATCCTGTCCATACCTTCTAAGATAGCCATCTACTATGTGCTGTGCTGAAAGATATGGACTTCTGAAACTTACATGCATGGTAATATTTAGTGAGTGCAATCCTCAACAGTTTACCAGAAAACCAAAAATTTTGCAAGAAACAGACTACAACAGGAGGCAAAATCAGTGAGAGTCTGCAAAATGAGAGTCAGATGAGACCTCTGAATGCATTTTAATACTGCTGTACACAAGCAACAATCAAAGTGAAAAAAAAACAATTTGTTTCATGCAATAAACAAATTAGTACTACAAATACACACATTAATGACTATATAAACTGAGAAAGCAACAAATCTCTTCCCTTCGTAGCAGGTTATCCTTTCCTAGCAGTTACAGCCACCTTGCTGACTGTGTACTCCTCACATGTCTGAGTGTGATAAAATTACTGCTACATTAATACATTTTTGTCTCATGTAAACAGTAGCTACAACTTGTATTCCAGCTCACTTCACCCAAATACACACTAAGCCTGCAAAGGTAGAATTATAACAAGAAATAGCAGGGCGATAATTTCACCAACAGACCCTCTATACTCATTACCCAAACTATATGGTCTGATGGTCTCAGGATAAAAAAAGGATTAAATGAATGTACTTTTGTTTAACAGAAACTCTGATCAAAGATTGTATTCCAGCTTGCGTCACCCAAATACACATTAGTCCTCAAAAAATAAAGTAGCAACAGCAGGGGCACTCATTCCATCTACAGACAGCCCCAGTACCCACTGCCTGTCCAAAATAACTGGTTTGACCCTGCCAAGGTAAAAAAAAAATTGTTACATTAATGCATTTTTGCATCACAGAAACAGTTGTCAAAGCATGAATTTCAGCTCACTTCACCCAAATACAAAATCCTGCAAAGCCTGAATTATAATTTCATAAACAGACAGCTCCCTTAGCCAGTGTCCACCATGAATTTCTGGTTTGACTCTGCCAAGATAAAAAATAATGGTTAATTTAATTCATTCTAGTTTCACAGAAAACAGTAGTCACCATTTGTATTTCCACCTTCCAAAACCAGGATTACATCAGCAAATGGCAAGGCTTTTCATTTCATTCACAAACACCCTTTATATCCAGTGCCTTTTTACAGTATCTGGTTTGGCCATGACAGGTTTAAAAAAAAACAGTAACTTACTTCCTCAAGCTGGATCACAAATGGCTACAGAAATTATTCTTTTGTTGCTACATTTTCACTAAATCTTGGATTCCCCAAAATAATAATAATAATAATAATAATAATAATAATAATAATAATAACAAAATAATAATAATAGCAATAACACAACAATAATATTAATATTAATAATAATAATTATTATTATTATTATAATACCCATTTGTTAATTAGGTAGGCCTACTGGGCACACATGCACACACCCTTTTCAGAGGTGTCCCAGGAGAAGTATCTGGTTGAGTGATTTGCTCAATGTCACACAAAAGGCAAACAAGGACTATGGGAATCAAATCCTGTACCAGCTCACAACCTTAACCTGCTGCGCCAACTTCCAGATGTGTATAGTAATATTCTATGTTGCAGAAAGCTGCAGCAGAATCACCATTACAAATTATTATTCAGTGTACTGCCAAAAGTGGTACAGTCGCAAGGTATGCACAGCTGCTGTTACTGCTAACCCCCTCCCCAGGTAAATCTGCCCCTGTTACTGTGTGTACTATACAAGACTAATGCAGATCATAAATGTTGATTGCTTCATGTCAGTGTGTGTGTGTGTGTGTGTGTGTGTGTGTGTGTGTGTGTGTGTGTGTGTGTACACATAGCAGATGGCAGGGGTCTATCATGACTATGGTTAAGTATAGGGAGTTTATGAATGGACAGAATGCAGAGAATGCAGAAACTTCATTGTGTGCATATGTGAATGACAGAGTATATGCTGAATGGATGTCTGTGTGTATCTGTGCATGCATGCACGCAAATGGCAGTGTATGTGCTGAGAATGTGTCAGTGTGAATGTCTGCATTGTATGTGTATACACAAGTGACAGAGTATTTGCTGAATATATGTGGGTGTGGGTGTGTGTGTGTTTGAATATACATGAGTGAAAGAATGTTTGTTGAGAATATGCTTCTATATGAGTGTATGTCTGTGTGTGTATACAAGAGTGACGGAGTGTTTGCTGAGAGCATGCGTGTGTGTGTGTGTGTGTGTGTGTGTGTGTGTGTGTGTGTGTGTGTGTGTGTGTGTGTGTGTGTGTGTGTGTAAGTGTACATAAGTGGCAGAGTGTGTGAATGTATGAATGTGTGTGTGTGTATGTGAGAGAGTGCATGCACAACAGAGTGTTTGCTGAGTGTATGCTTCTGTGTGTGTGTGTGTGTGTGTGTGTGTGCATCTGAGTCACTGTGGTCATGGGCTTATTTATACATGTGCATGGTCTGCTTGGACTTGCTCTACTTTGTAGTCTGGGTTTATAGGACACTCACTGGAGCAGTACAGGCTGTTGCAAAAGAGCAATTCAAAGCCATTTATGTTTTTCTTTCACATTCCAGTGGGAGTGGGACATAACTATGAGTCTCTAAATGGCACAAAAGAGCAACTTGACCTGACTGTGAATTCCTGCTATTATTTTTGTTCATGATTCTTTCCAAAAACACAAAAAAGTTGGATATTTTACCTTTACTGTAAGGTATTAGTTTTTTATCCATAAAGATGGTTGTCTTAACATATGTTCATTTTTTTTTGTATATTCTGTGTCCATTTTCAAATTCTGGTGCTATTTTCAATGTCTGCTGCTCAGCCTGTTAAAATTACTTATAACCCATTTGCCTTAAAATGAAATTTACTAGTGCATAATTAAGTAATTTAAGTAATTTAATTAACATTTTCAGAATGTTTAATTCACCACTTCAGAATGGGCATATCTTTATTACATGCTACATATTTTATTTTTTGTAAATTATTTGTACACTGCAGGTACCTGTATAATTTGATCATAGTCCATGTGAGGTTTCAATGACATCAGACATACTTTCCTGGTCAATATAACGAGACATTGTTGAATATGCACCTCAGACAGGTAAGTGCCTTGCACTGAGCAGCACCATAAATTAATCAAGGATGATGTCAAATCCATCAGCTACCTCATAAGCATTCTCATAAATAGAGCTATCCAAGAAGCCTATGTACCATCCATTTGGAAGAAAGCTTATATCATACCTTTACATAAAGGCGGTAATAATTTAGACATCTCATATTTCCGCCCTATAGCCATTCTGTCTCCTATTTCTAAAATAATGGAAAAATGTATTCATATTCAACTCATGGATTACCTATCCCAAACCAACTACTTTCCACAACTCAGCATGGATTCCGCCCTGGCCATAGTACTACATCTGCTCTCCTATCCTTCCTAGGCACTGTTAACCACAGCTGCAATGATAGTAAACTTGTCTCTGCATTCTTTCTTGATCTCTTTAAAGCTTTTGACACCATCTCCCATCCTCTCCTCCTTTCTAAGCACTCACACCTTGGCTTGTCCACACCTATCCTTAACTGGTTCACCAGTTACCTCACAAACAGACAACAATCCACCAAATGGTTGCACTCTTTCTCTCCTTTTCTCATTACTTCTACCGGAGTTCCCCAAGGATCCATCTTAGGCCCCTCCTGTTCAGTATTTTTATTAATGACTTTCACTCCACTCTTACTCATGCATCTGTAGTTCAATATGCGGATGATTCTACTATTATCTGCTCTGGTAATTCTGAAACCGAACTTCTGAGAATCACCCAGAATGCTTTCTCCATTACCAAAACCTGGATGACAAATAATCACCTCACACTCAACCCAAATAAAACAAAACTCTTGCTCTTTAAGCCCAAAAAAGTATCACCATTAATAAATTTGATTTCATAATTTTCTCCTCCAACAAGACCGTCTTAGAGGTATTTTCCCATACTAAGTTACTTGGCATAACCTTAGATGACAACTTAACCTTTGACCAACACATCCACAACACCATCAAAAAAACACACCAAAAGCTTGGTACCCCCTACCAACATAAACACTTTTTAAACTACTCTACTAGAAAAACACTTGCCCAAACTTCTCTCCTACCTTCTCTACTCTATGGTGCCCCCATTCTGACAAACATCCAATTGTCATTAAAACATAAAATGGAGAGCTGCTATAATAAAATTGCTAAATTCGTTACTAGAGCAAAATACTCCTCCCTCCACTGTCACTCATTACAATCCCTGAACTGGCTAGAACTCCCACAACACCTAACTTACATACAAGTAGCCACAGCACACAAATTCATCTATAATTCCTCCAAATGCCCATCCCTGGCTTCACTTCTGACTCTATCAACCAAACCGTTCACTAAGATCTGAAAATCAATCACTTATCCAAGTTAAGAGACCTAAACTCCCTGTAGGCCAATACCTTTACTCTTTCACTGTAGCTAAACTCTGGAATGCCCTTCCACCTTCTCTATTGACTATAAATAATGCCCCATCATTCAAAAAATCACTCTACCAACATCTCTCCTCTCATTGGCTATGCCCTTGCACCATCCCCAATTCCTCAGTCACCTGATTACTAACCTGACTCATCTCTCAGATACCCACACTCTTCTTCACTCTCCCTATTGTGCACTCACCCTCAATCACAGCACAGTGTGCCTCACCCTGCCTCACATGGTGTGCAAAAATTGTGTAAGTGCAGATTATCATTATCTGTCTGATCTACTGAATACCTGCCAAGCACTCGAGTCTTCCACAAAATGTTGCTATACAATGCCTATGTTACTGTGTCACTACTGACTCCTATATTATTCTATTGTATATTGTTAAATGGTGTTATTAACTCTCTAAACAATCTTTAATTATGTACATTGTGTTTTTTTGGAGCTTTTCTCCCTGGGCCTCCAGTGAAAGTGGACTCATTTCAGCCCAGTGGACTTTCCTGATAAACAAAAGCAAATAAATAATGTCACAGAAAGAAAGTAGAAGAGCTCAGAATTTAAAAGTGCTGTCTGACTGCATTTTGTTGTTTTGTTTTTTGCAAGTTCTACATCAAGGTTTAGAATTTTGCCATTAGTTTTTGATTTTGTTATTATTATATAACACATGTACAACTGTATACTTGGTTTTACTGCAGTATTTTTCTTAAAGTCTTACAATTTGTTGGTCTAGGTCAGTTAGCAAACATTCTTTTTGAATTAATTGACTGAATAGGAATTAAGTCTAGCTAATTAGTAAGAGGAGCTGAGAAAGTTTTCTTACTTAAGGTATTCACCTACATTCCTCTTCAGCTACAAAAGCTCGGAGCTTAAAACTGCAGTTTGCAGTGATTTTTGATTTCCTGCATTTAAGGTTGGGATATTTCAATAACTTTTTGATTGTTGGTATAATTATATTACAGTTTGATTTATATTGAACTTTCTTTTGCATCAAACTTATTTTTCTTTAAGTCTTAAAGATTGTAGGGTTACCACCTGTCCCTCTTTGAGCAGTTGTGTCCTGACAAAAAATTGTAAAAATGGCAAATGTCCTAAGATTTTAGGACAAAATAATTTCCTATATTTTATGTAATAGTTGCATAAAACAGTTATTCTGTATCTGAAATACCTAAATGTTATAAGAAACAGAATAAGCAACTAAAATACTACAAGAATAAGCTTTTATTTAGGCAAAAAAGTTAAGCTCTATCCTTTGTATTGGCCATGGGTATGTGTCGGACTCTAAAATTTGATGTGTGTACCAAAAATGTCCCACTTTGGCAATTTGAAAAGGTAGCAACCCTAAAAGACTACTGCCAGGTCTTCTAGCAAACATTCCTTCTGTATTAATTGTTTGAATCCATATTTGATCTAGATATTTAGTGGGAGGAACAGTTTTGTTTTTTAAGGTATTTAACTACATTTCTCTTCAGCTACAAAAGCTCTGACTTTAGAACTGCTGTATTACTGAACTGATTTTTGGATTTTCTCTATCTAATGTTTGTGTATGTCCATTATTTCCTGAGCGAATTTGCTGTATTTTGAACTTTGTTTAACTGTACAGTTTTTTTCTTGGAAATTTTAAAGTAGTTGGCTAAGGTCAGTTCCTTTTGCATTCAATGACTGAATAGCAACTTGATCCAGCTAATTAGTGTGAGGAGCTGAGAAACAGTTTTCTTACTTAAAATACCGACTACATTCCTCTTCAATTGCAAGACCTCTGAGTTTATAACTGCTGCATAACTACATTGATTTTTTGGTTTTGTCCATTTATGGTCTGGATATTTTCATTCAGTTTTGATTTTATTATTATTGTACAGTTTGTTGTATTTTAAATGTTGTTCTACAGCAACGTTTTTCTTTATTCAAGTCTTAAAATTTGCTGGTTAGGTTCAGTTAGCAAACATTCCTATTCCATTCATTAATTCATTGAAAAGAAATTACATCTAGCTAATTAGTGGAAGGAGCTGAGACAGTTTTCTTATTTAAAGGATTCACCAACATTCCTCTTCAGCTACAAGAGCTCTGTGTATAAAACTGCAGTGTGACTGTATTGCTTTTTGAATTTTCTTCATTTATGGTTTGGATATTTCTATTACTTGTTGACTATGGAATTCTGAATACTGAACTTTGTTTTACTGCAAAGTTTTTTTTTCCTTGGAGTCTCAAAAATTGTAGACTAGTGTCAGTTAGCAAACATTCATTTTGCATTTATTGATTGTACAGCGGTTAGCATTGTCACCACAGAGCAAATTGATTCTCCAGTTCAATTCTCGGCTGGGGTACCACCTATGCGGAGTCTACATATTCTCCCTTCGGTCGTGTGGGTTTCCTCCGGGTGTTCCTGTTTACTTCCACATTCCAAAGACATGCAGCAGGTGGACTGGACACACTAAGTTGGCTGTAGGTGTGAGAGAGTCTGCAACTGAGTGGTATGGTTGAACTACCACGGCAGGGCTAGCCATCCTGTAGTGTAAACCTTGGCTTAAGATGGTTGTCACTGTTGAAGTAACACCCCAACCCCATGTGTAAAATGGGAAAAAAAGGGTTGAGGATGGATGGAGTGAACTGAAATCAGATCTAGCTAGTTAGTGGGAGGAGCTGAGAAACCATTTTCTTATTTAAGGTATTCACATGTATTCCTACTCAGCTCTTGAGTTTAAAACTGCTCTTTAACTGCATTGATGTCTGGATTTTCCCATTACTTTTTTGAGTTTCTTATTATATTACATGTTTATATTATATTATATTATATTATATTACATATTACAGCTTGTTCTATGTTAAACTTTGTTTTACTGCAAAGTATTTTTTTTTAAGTATTACAAGTTGGCTAGGTCTGCTAGCAAACTTTCTTTTTGCATTCATTGATTGAATAGGAATTAAGACTAGCTAATTAGTGGAAGGAGCTGAGAAATGGTTTTCTTATTTTAAGGTACTCACCTACATTATTCTTCAGCTACAGGAGTAAACTGCTGTCTAACTTTATTGATTTTTGGATTTTCTTCATTTAAGGTTAGAATTTTTGATGTTGGTATTATTATAATGCAGTTTGTTTAATTTTGTACTTTATTTTCCTGGATTTTTTTAATTCTTAAAAGCTATTGGCTAGGTTAAGTTACAAAACATTCACTTTGTATCCTTTTTATCAAAAATCCTTTCTATGTGGCACAACTTATAAGTAAGGGCATGATATCAGGATCTAAGGAAAACATTTATTTATCTTTATTTTTTTATTTATCATTTGTTGACCGGGAATGTCCGACTAGGTTCCACAGAGCCTGTTTTCAGCGGAGGCCCGGGGAGAAAATGCTCCAGAACATAGTCCTACTATACTCAGCCTTCATTAGACCAATAATCAAATACAGTTGCACCCTTTGGCATGTACCTGACCAGGCATTTACAACAATTAGAGTGGCCGCAGATGTCCTTCACTAAAAGAATACAGGGTGTAAATAATATGTCCTATGTGGACCACCTCAAAGCCCTGTCCCTGTACTTGGTCTCCTACAACTACTGAGGGGCAATCTATGCCTTATATACAAGGCATTCTGCAAGCCAGCACAGACTGATCTGTCACATGTTCAAAAAAAAAAGTGTTACCCAGACTAAGGATCCAAACCTCATCTGTGACAAACAACACTTTGAAGAGACAGGTATGTGTCTCAGAGGTTACCCCTTCTCTGGAACAGACTCCCCACTGTTGTGAAATACAGCCCCTCCCTAAGCCTGTTCAAATGCAATTTGGACCAATGGATGGGAAGTCACAAATTCACCCCTGGCTGGTCATCTGTGGCCCTTATGGACAGGGGTGTAGATGTCCTATGTTACAAGCATACACCAAAACCATCCTGGCCTGCTAGCACTGATAACTGAGAAATTTGGGGCATGAATGGTTAGAGTGATATAAGCTCTAGTGCCATTAGCCTAGTAACCGCCTACGATCCTATGATTGATTGAGTTCAATAATTGCCTTAGTTTCTGGTGCCTTTCCAAGGAGAATGTACTATTTATCAGGCTGGGAGGACATGGTTAAACCATATTGCTTTTCTAAGGATGATATGCACGTCTCTACCCCCAGGCTTCCAACTATTGGCTAAAACTTTACCTATCCTCCCCAGAGCCTTTTCAGGCAATGCCATATTGACAAACATACCAAAATAGCAAATAATACCCAAAGAAACTTAAAGGTGTTACTATTCAATGCTAGGAATCTAAACAAGAAATGTCATACCATACAAGCTCTCCTCACTCTGGACCATTAGTGAGACATGGTTTAAATCCACAGAAAGTACTCTGGCAGTGCAAGGTTTCAGTGCCTTCCACATATTCAGACCATCAGCTGAACAGACAGGAATAAAAGCAGGTAGATCTTAATTAATATTAACAACAAGCATAACTCTACACTGCTTAAACTGGATGATGGCCTGCAATTTATCCTTGTGCAAATCTCCTCTGACAAACTGCCATACCATATCCTAGCAAGCTAAAAATATCCCTCTATGTCCCTAGAATCCCATAACTAAGAATTATATCTATACCTATACTATATCCTTCTTTCCTACCAGCCCAATTTGCACCAAAAAAATACCTATAAAACTCAAACCAATGACCTTAGCAGCAGACAACCTACCAATAGAGTACCAGAAACTCACTTCTAAATCTCTAGCTTTCCCTGTTTCTACACTAATTAACCAATCCATAACAGAAAACCATGTCTCAACATTCTGAAAGAAATCTTTTATAATTCCACTCCACAAAGGAGGAAATTCTACTCAAAATAACACGAACACAAACTGTCAGAAATCACCAATTGACGAAAAACAGGCAGTTTTGTAAAAAAACGATGAAAGATCTTCTTTATTACATACAAAAGTTGAACGCTTTTACCCACAAAATGTGGGCTTCCTCAGAACAATTTAAAAAATACTCTGCAGACCATTTAGATACCTTTTTAGGCGCCAAAATGTTATTTGAAAAAAACCTTCCCTTAAAGAGAACACTATTAAAAAACTTCCCATTAAAATGAATGTATTGAATTACAAAGCATACCCCATAGTATTTGAATCACATCACATATAACTATCCTAAACTCAAATAAAAAATACTGAATATATATAATTTATAAATATGTATATATTAAAAAAAAAATATATATATATATATATATATATATATATATATATATATATATATAAATGTATGTATATAATAAATTGATCAAACCGTAAAATTTAACATTTCAATGCTTATTAAATGTGTTTATACATAACTAAAACACTGATCAACAACTGTAATTAATACTCCACAGTACACACCATACAAACTACATAAAAATATGCATGAATAATACATATAAACACATAAATATTTGTATAGTATAAGATGTCTATAAAATTATTCACATTACATATACAAAGCGTATAAAGCCATGTGGAAACATGAACTAACCATACATTCATTTACTGTTTTTTAATTAAAATAGGTTTAATTGTAATATGGCCATTGAGACCAGGCAGTGTAGATGCATCTGTAAATAATTGCCACCAAACCTTCTTATATCCCAATGTGGCCTTATAACTACCTCCCCTCAGATCTATCGTGATATTCTCTAAAATGGCAGACTTAAATGTGTGGGAATCCCCCCACTTTTCAATATGCCTATATAGGGCATTGTTATTGTCCCTTCTTCTAATACTGCATTAAATGATCATAAATTCTCTTTTTGAGACTTCTTTCCATTTTTCCTACATTGTACCCTGTGCATACAGTTCACTTTGCCATATATATCACTAATTTGGAGTTGCAATTACCCTGCCTGAATCTAATCCTTGTTTTATTAACATTGTTTAATATAGTTCCTTCCCCCTCCATTATAGCATGACATTGGTTACAATGACCACATTTGGTTGTATGTTTAGTTCTAATATCCAGCTCCCTCCTCCCTTCCTACTCTACCATGCTCTAAATACATCTTTATATTACGACCCATTTTAAACACAAAGCTGGGCTTATCACCTAGAATATCAATAATTTCCTTGTCAGCCGTCATTACATTCCAATTCTTGGTCAAAAATATTTTTAACTTTATTAACAAAGGGGCCGTACTCAAGAATGCAAGCTCGCTGATAACTTTCATTAGTGACATCTATAGTCCTGATATCAGTCTCCCTATTTTTTACACCTAAAACTGGGGGGGGTATCGTTTGCCCCATTCCTTAATGACATATTTCTTAACGTCATCCATCATGTGTTTAGGATATCCCCTCTCACTAAATAAACAGGTAATAAATTCCAACTCATCTATCATGACTATATACGTGGATGTCATGCGAGCTGCTCTTATGCATTGTCCATTGAATATATTATACATCAGTTTTTTAGGATGATTACTCGTATATTCAAGATAGCTGTTAGAGAAAGTACTTTTTCGAAATATTCGTGATTTGAATCCCTTGTCTCCACTGGAAATGAAGGTGTCCAAATATGCAATTCCCTCACTATTGCTCGTGTACTGCTTTTGTTCAAATATTCAATAAATGTATTTAAGATCTCAAGGATACCATCCCATAGAATGAATATATCGTCCAAAAATCTGTAGTAGTGCCTTATGCGCTTAGAACATCCACTATTGAAAATGACAGATTCTTCCCAATCCAACATAACCAGGTTGGCAAACATGGGGGCATAAGCCGCCCCCCATTGCTACCCCCCTGGTTTGTCGATAGTGTTCACCCTCAAAGTGGATATAGTTGTGTTCCAGCACTATAGACATACACTCCAGTATTAGACACATCTTGTCCCAATCCAAGTTAGCTTAGTCAGCTGCACTCAGTCATGCAGTGAGTGCTTTAATGAGTACTGAAGCTAAACCACAGGCTCACAGTAAGAACATCCAGAAGAATTAGTGAAGTATTTTATAAATAAATAGTACTGTAAATAGTACAGCAGTATTATAGTAATTAATATAAATACATTATGATATATACTGTAAATAGTACAGTAGTATTATAGTAGTTAGTATAAATGCAGTATGATGTATACTGTAAATAGTATAGTAGTATTACAGTAATTAGTATAAATACATTATGATATATACTGTAAATAGTACAGTAGTATTATAGTAATTAGTATAAATGCAGTATGATGTATACTGTAAATAGTACTGTAGTATTACAGTTGTTGTTGTTTCTTTCGGCTTTTTCCCAGTTAGGGGTCGCCACAGCGGAACTCCGGTCCGCTAATGATTGCTAGTTGATTTTTACATGCCGAGTTACCAGCCCTGACACACAACCTTCAATGAAGGTACACCCCTTCACGCATGTCTCCACGCAGAAGACACTCTAGCTGAGAATCGAACCGGACAGCGTCTTACTGTGAGGCGACAACGCTACCGCAGCACCACCACCGTGGTCTGTAGTATTACAGTAATTAGTATAAATACATTATATATACTGTAAATAGTACAGTAGTATTATAGTAATTAGTATAAATGCAGTATGATGTATACTGTAAATAGTACAGTAGTGTTATAGTAGTTAGTTGAACAATGGAGGCAGAGCAGCCATGATTAACTACAATGGCTGGACAGCTGATACAAGGAATTCATAATTACTTAAACACTGTAGTCTGAAAACACAATCGGTGTAAGAAAATTTAAATTATGCTGTCATAGTTTCAGATTATAAACAACAAAATGTTAGAACAATTCAGGACTGGATGCTACAGATTCTTAAATGTGGAGTTGTAATAGAAACAATTATTTGAAAAGTAAAGAAAAGACAATACAGAGTAGCAGGTAGTGATATGAGTGTGATAACATAGTTGTAAGGAGGGGAAATATTTTTGAATGGTACTGCAAAGATGGAAACAGAGCAAAAGGTGTGTTTGGCTACCAAGCAGCATGGACTACCACAGCACCGTGCAGTGTGCACCTCTACTCAAAGAAAGGCTATGGGGACAAATCAGCAGAAACCACAGCAAGGCAAAGGTAATCAGCAGCCAATAGAAACTCTCAGTGCTAGCCCACTTCCACATATAATAGCTCAAAATATTGCAAATTCTCTTTCTCTACCAGAAACATTTCTGAACAGCTCTAAACTTTGAAAATGCAGGCAGGCATCACAAGTCTCATTATTAGCTATAAGTAAGGCAGTTTCCTTGTGTCAGAGAGAACAAATTTGTATCACATCAAGTGAGTGAATCTCTCGGCTGGAAAATGCCAAACAACTCCACATAAAGAAGGGCAAAGCTGCACAATGTAGCTAAGCTTGCTGCCAGTAAATAATAGTTTAGGGCATTTCAAATTCAACTTTGCTCAGAGAGAAGTTGCTGACCAGTTCTAAATGTAAACATACTGAAAGACAACACAAGTCTCAATATTAGATATAAGTTAGACAGTAGAATGGTGTTGGAGGAATCAAATCTATAGTTACCTAAGTGAATCATAGGTGGATGATGTAGCATGACTCCATTCATGGACGCTATTTGTTCCTTCAGCTATACCTGAGACAAAGACACTGGCTTGGACTGGAGCTATCCATGTGTAGGCAGCTATGGTACATGACTTGTCGTCTTCCTGTATGCTGATACTGACACTGCGATCACAGCCTTTGACGTCCTACCACTCATGTAAGCACCTATTCACTTGCTGTGCTCTGCTCCTGTTCTCATTCACCCTGTTTACCTATCAGACTCCTGTATAAGTTACAAAGATCCAGCCAAGATCCGGGTTCACTATCTCTACCAGTTCTCCCGTCACAAGTTTTCTTGCAACCCGGTAATAAACTTGGATCTGGTTTGATTGATAACTCCTTCTGGTGATGAACCCATGCTGGTCGTGGTCTTGGAGGAATGCTTGCAGCCTTCTCCCAAGACTCTTTGCATGACATCTCTGGCCACTGGTGTTATGCAAACAGTGCTGTACTTGCTTGAGTTCTTCCTGCACCTCCTTTATTAGACTGTACCCAGTTGCTGTCCTTCAGTCCTTTAGTGTTCAAGCAGTGATAAGATCTCTATGGGTAGGGAGATCTGAAGACAGAGAGGTCACATTTCTGAGAAGTCTGGGAGACAAGTCATGTAATCTTTATGCTTTATTCCATATGAACCTGCTTCCTCTCTACTCTGATATCTGCCTACTCCCCTATCTGTTCTGCACAGCCTACATCCTTGCATTGCACCCTCCACTTGCCTTCTTTTATGAAAACTGAAGCAGTGTTCATTGAGCACCTCTGCATTTTCCAGGCTTCTTTGATTTCCTTTCAATACTGCTCAGCTTGACTAGTTCTGTCTTTCCTCCCTTTATTTCTGCTTTGGACCCACAAAAGCCCTTGGCTTCTTTTTCCTTTTGCTAACTGCTTTTCACCTTTAACCTTTTCTGGCTTACCATCTTTGGTGCCTTTTTCCTAGTCTCTCTGTGCTTTGCCTCACCTACCTACCCTCTCCTTTCATCTTTCTTAGGTCTTAGCATTTGCCTTTATTGATAGCTTCATGTTTCCTTGTTATTAGGTCAATGTTACCAACTGTTCTTTATGCACACTAACAAAATCCTGTGAAATAACTCCCTCAAAAAATAAATAAAAAGAAAATTAAAAGCTTACAAACTGGTTCCGACCTCCTTATCTAGTAGCCGAGTACAAGGAAGGTGAATTTCTATACAGCCTGTATAGACTGAGTTTTTAAACAGGCTTTTAAAAATAAAAATTATGAGTGGTAGCAATTTGGGACCTTGCACATCACAATGCTTATTGTAGTAAGGATGTGACTATTACCAATATGTTATTCTATTTGATTTTTACTATTATATACCCTTTTTAAGGAAATATTTCTTGTACTCTTGAGCAAACTACATATGACAGAACAGGCTGTAATATGTGAGAGTAATTTTAGATTACTACCAATAGTTAATCTAAAATTTGGTAGTACTTTGGAGGTGAAAGTGAATCTTTTAATCAGATTATCATTTTGACTTCAATTTCCACACCCTGTGTTTAGCATCTGGTATACTATTCCCACTGCTTAGATGGTATTATTGATAGACTCCTTTTATAGTACTATATAAAGAATTTACAATCCACTAAACTGCTTCTTCCTAAAACTTTACTACTCCTATAGGCCAGGTTATAGCTGTGCTGCTCTTTATAATTAGAATTGAGACGAGTGATTCTGCAAGTGTCCTAGGGCTGTGCCCCTGCCCATGACAACCTTATGCACTATGTCAGGTACATAAACCAGGGAAATCAGAGTGCTTACTGACTATTTGATGTGCTTTCATGAGTCCTAGATACTGCTAAGTAAGGCTCAAGCACTGTGTTTGTTTAAACCTTCAGCAAATAAAATTTGTGACAGAAACAGCATTTTCCTGCTGTCTGAGAGAGGTGTTGGCAGTTCTGACATGTAACAATAGATGTAATAACTGCCTACTGCAGCATACAACAGATGTGCTTACTATACATTGAAACTGTACAGTGCCATTCTGTTTCTTTACAATATGAAGGAAGCTATTTCTAAGTAGGGCACAGACTTTTTACAGACGTTAAAATGTTTTAAGACTTAAAACAGTTGTGAAGTTTTCTTCCTGCCAGGCCATCTGTGGGTGCTAATAATTCCAAAATTAATTATGGAGCTTGTTTAGCTGATCTGACACTGAATGGCTTTGCCTATACCAGTTTAAAACCTGCAAAGGTCTGTCTGCTTTCTACTAGCCCCCTCTGTCTTCATCCTGTGCATTGTACCCTCTGTATTTGCCCTAATGTTTCTTTCCTACTTCTACTTTGACATCTGCTGAACACAAAAATACACTTTTTTTTCCATTTTCTATAATACCATTACTGAACTTGTCACTGAGAAGTTTGCCTACATATCTCATGGTAGCTGCAAGAGATCTCCTAGAACTCCATTTAAATCTTTGCAGCATACCACAAAGAGATTCTCTGCAGGCAAGTAAAAATGAGCTATGCAAGAACACGTATGCATTAGAGTTGCACAATCTTCCTTCATTCTTGTAAACTACTTGATTTCACTGCAGTCATAAATCCCTAGTTCTCTCTTTCTTATCATACTTGGAGCCTACTGACACATCACCCGATTGGATAGATGCACTTCTTACTCCCAAAGTGCCCCCTGTTCTCATCACTCATCCACCAGTAACAGTATCATTAACTGCCAATGAGCAGTTAACAAGGGCCAAAGGGCGAGCCCCTGGCCTATGAGAATAAACCTTTAAAAAATTTACCAGCACATCACTACAGTCCATTTCACTCTCTCTTCACACAGTTCTACCAGTGACACTTGGATATGATTTAATACTCTACTAGCTACACCTAACTGTTATCAAACACTCGGAAAATATGCAATAGCAAGTAGGATCATGGGATGTTTATTACAAGATTATAAAACACAAATTACGAGTAGATCACCAGCAGGTACTGCCCAACTTAAATTACAAAACAAACTTCTTTTACTTTCTTCTTTTTTACAGTCAGTTCTCTAGCTCTGGCAAATTAACTCTGCAAGATTTACTTATAACATTACACATTAACAAGACGGACAAGAGCTGACAAGGAAAGAATTCAAAACAAGTAAAGAGTTGTGTTAAAGAAGATTTTGTGTTGTGTTGATAAATTTTGGGTAATGATAGACACCAAGGTACTAAATTAGATCTTTTAAAAGTTTGTTCTTTTTTTCTTTTTTTTTATTACAAGATTAGCCAAGTGTTTGTCCCCAAAAAGAAACCTCAGTCAGCACCTGTCACTTCTGTCAATGAGAGTCACAGGTGGAAACCCTAAAACATTTGGTTTCCCATCCACTCCTCAAGGTTGCACTTGAAGAGGGTCAGCAAAGTGTTCGGTTTGACATGTATGGGAAGTCTATTCCAGAGACTGTGCAGCCTTTGGGAGACAAACCTGTCTCTCTAGCAGGTTTTGTTGATGTCAGATATTAGATTCAGGCCTTTTGAGTGGGTAATATGAGAGGAGTTAGACTTACGGATATGGAGCATCTCCAGCAGGGCAGAGTCTGAGGTTGCCTTGTAGGCAAGACACAATCACCTCTGAGCAATCTGTACAATACCAAGTAGAGTGATAGTGATCTGAGCCTCTCCCCACAGGACAGGTGTTGGAGGCCATGGATTCCCTTTCTCTAGCCTTTCCAGTTGGTGCAGATATTTGGAGAGGTACATTACCAAATGTGGTGTTGTACTCAATTATTGGTCTAATGAGGGAGGAGTATACAGAGGTAATAACCTCCTTTTTTCTGGAAGTAATCCCTTTACTTATGAGATGAACCAAGTAAAAGGTTTGTCTGACCATTGCTGCTACATGATGGTCAAATGAAATATTGTTGTTAAGCCGAGTACCCAGGTCTCTCACCACAGGTTGTGTGCTTAGGGGGTTGCCATTGATGTGGTAATTAGTAGGGCTCGTGTTTTTGCAGAATGGTATGGTATGATTATACTTTTTTTTTTTGCTTTTAACTTGACGGCATGACTTTGGCACCAGTCATTAGTTGCTGTGAGACTCTCTTGTAGTATGTTAACATCATTTGGGGAATCAATGAGAGCACCCAACTTACAGTCGTCTGCAGACTTGGTCAGCCACAGGCCATTTGTCTTTGCTTGGACCTCTGAGAAGTAGATGCCAAACAGTAGGGGTGCCAGGACAGATCCCTGGGGAACTCCACTAGTGACATGTCTGCTATCAGAGGTGGAAGCACCAATTTTGACCTTGAGAGTATTATCGGTAAGCCAGCTGGCCACCCACTAAATGAGATAGGGGTTTATGCCAAGTTGTGTTAGCTTTTCAATAATGCCCAAGTGGGGGATTGTGTCAAATGCCTTGGCCAAGTCAAGGTAAGCTGTATGTACTGACTTTCTCTCATCCAGGGCCTTGCTGACAGTCTCAAAGAAGTCAACCAGATTCAACAGGCAAGATCTGCCCTTGACGAATCTGAACTGGGTAGGGTAAAGTGCTTGGAAATTGCCTATTCCCTTGTTTATGAGATCCATAATAATACACTCCATGACTTCACAGATCAGACTTGTCAAGCTAATAGGGTGACATTTCCAGGGTCAGTAGTGGCACCACCTTTGTGCAAGGGGATGACCATGGCAGTTCTCCACTCTGCTGGAATGAAGCCTTTACTTAGACTGTGATTGAATAGGGTGCTCAATGGTGAAGCTAGTTCTTGCTGGAGATGGTACAGAATACAGCCTGGGATATTATCAGGTCCCATGGAAGCTGTGTTCTTTGCCTTGGATAGGGCCCTTTAAGACTTGATCTATGGAGATGTGAGGTGCAGGACAAGTATCAGGGATGTTGAAAGGGCCTTTGAGGAGGGAGACAAGGGGTTGAAGTTTGCAATTAACCTATCCACTAGCAGGTTGGCTAAGTCAACAAGATCAGTGTAAGTGATACCGTTAAGTACTAATTCAGAACAAACCTGGACATTGCCATGAAGATTCCTGACGTAACTGTAGAAAGCTTTGTGGTTTAATTTTGTTTCGGAGGCTAGTTTTGATTCATAACTGGCTTTAGAGGTTTTCACTAGTGATCTAATTTTCTTGTTAAGGCTAAGGAGGGAGTTTTTCCAGTTTGGAATTTGATCCTTTTTACCCTTGGCAACAGTTTCTTCCTTTTGTTGTAAAGCCTGTTCATATAGGATGTCCACCAGACAGGTTTGTGTTTCCTTAAGGAGCAGGTTTTAGTTCTGTTAAGTATGGCTGAGTTCATGCAGTTGTACAGGTGCTTGTATACTGCACTGGCGCAGTGTTTAGCATAGGTGTCTGCATCCTCTGAGGGGGGCAGTAGTGTGAACCTACCGATGCCCACCCTTAGGAGAATGTAGTCGGCTTTTGAGAATTTCTTTAGTAATGATTGCGGTTGTGGGGGTTGGGGGGATAGAAACTTCAAATGAGACAGGCCGATGATTGGATTTCACCAGGGAAGAACATACTATAGGAATGTTGCAGTGGTCATCCATGTTGGTGAGAACCAAGTCCAGAATATTATCTTCCCTTGTGGGAGATGAGACAAGCTGGTCTAGTGCATTAGAACTGAAGAAGTCAAGGAATTTTTGGGCGAGTGCATTAGTGCAGGAATAGTTCACCCAGTCTATGGTAGGGTAGTTGAAGTCACCAAGGATCAAGGTGTTAGGGGGTACCTTGATGTAGTCAAGAAGATCCAGGTAGGGGAGTGGGTGTCCTGAGTCATGGAGGGGGGTCTAATAGCTGGCTGTAACTTGGATGGGTGTCTTGACAATTGTCAGTTGCACCTGAAGTAGCTCCAGTGCATCATGCTGGCAAACCAGGCTGGAGGTGTGCATGTCCTTAAGGAAGATACCACCCTTAGTCTTCTTGACCTCATTTTGGGATTACAATGTGTGGAATAAGATATGGCCTGGTAAGGCAGGGGTGTTCTTTGCAGCCCTGAAACAAGTTTCCGTGACTGCACAGACATCGACATCTTGAGTGCATTTTCAGGTTAAGGCTCCTAGCATTAAGCAGCATGACCTTCAGTTTGCATTTTGACAGATATTTTATGTTGGAAGATTTGACTTTGGGAAATTGCCTAAAAAAAGGCACGATGGGGGAGGCAAGAGCCTTGGCCAGGATCCAGAATCCCAGTGGCAACAGGTGGAGGCTATCTCTAGCAAAGCATCAATGCCTGTCAACCATGTCATCCCAGGCAGACAGATACTGGATCCCCTTGGAATGACACCAGAAACTAAGCCAATTGTTGAAGTCAATTATTTTTTGTTGGTATTGTGGTATCACTCTTGGTAAAGGTAGGATGCTGCTTAGGGCTAGGGTCATACCTGCCTGGTACATGTACTCTGACAGCTCAATCATGTCTCTCTTCATACGTCCTGGGAGGTACATCTTAAGTCATTCACAATATCAACAATGACAGCATCATACTTGTACTTGTTGTGAGAGACTTAAGTACGTGTGTGATGTGGTGGATTCTGGCACCAGATAGAGTGACCCTGACCTTCTACTTGTCAAGCCTGGTGAGGGGGGCATTGGTATGTCTCACAACTGAGTACTGTTTTGCCTTATGGGCTGTGTTGTGGCATTGTGCTGGCAATCTCTTCTTTATCAGTAGTACTGACTGTGGCGCGGGAGAGCGTGGATTCCAGGTGACTGATGTAGATGCATTTCTTGCAAGCAAAAGAATTATGTGTTAGGAGAAGATGGCTGTCAGTAAACATGAGGCTGTTGCTACACTGTCTCAGTATGCCCATGTAGACCATGCTGGCAGGAGAAACTGATGGGAATTGTCCATACATACCTTGGCGGACTTACGGAGAGAGGGTTTTGATAAGGGTTTGCCCACAGGAGTGTAGACCACTAAAACCTTGTTAAATGTAAAGTAACTGGCCTGAAGCACAAGTGCTAAAACCAAAAAGTGCTAAAACCAAAACTAATATGCTTAGAATAACAGATACATTTAATCAGGCTACTAACAAGCAGTAATAAATGCAGCAGAATAAAAGCATTGAACAGTTAAGAGCACACAGCAAAAATATGGTAATAAAGTAGGAAGAACACAATTACAATAAAAGCAGCTGAATAAAGTGTAAAAAAAAATTAAGTGGAGATTAAGGAAACAGAAGATAGTTCACGATTAAGAAACTAAGGGGGCTGGCCTTCCCAAATGATCTCACTGTACTCAGTTGTGTGCAAATGAGATGGGAATGGGAGGAGTGACCAAAATCAAATTTACAGCAGGGGTGGGCAATAACAGTTGGATGGGAAAGAGGGAAAAATAAACAATGCAGACAAAGGGCAGCAATAAACAATGAAGCAAATAATTAAATGCAGTACACTTTTCTCAGCTATCACTGAAACAGATAAAGTGCAAAAAAGGATTCTTATATCCACTTGGTATATCCAGATGGTTATAGAATCCAACACAGCCAGGTAATTCGCTTTGCTATATCACCTCTGCTACTGAGTACAATTCACAGAAATGTAAAGTATTTGTACCAGAAGTACAAAAGAGAAAATAAGTCTTCAATCAGATAAACACAGAGGTGTTGACCAAAAGCAACACCTGAGGTGGGCTGACTCCACAGAATACAAAGCAACCCTTCACTGTGAAACTAGGTAATGAACTAACCCTGAGAAACAAACAATGCAGACAGACCTGTGGTACGAAGTAGATGCTTGGTATTCATTTTCTAACTATCTTAACTGAATTAACCCATCTATGCTATGTTTTATATTACAGCCTCCCCAATACATAAAATATGAAAGGAAATTTAGGCCATTGACTGTGACTTGCACCCAGGACCTCAGCAATCCATTCTGAAGTCACTACCTCTAGACAATTAAAGAGCCTCAGAGCAGGCAAGTTCTTAGTCATCCTTTAAACAAAATGATTTTCCTTTCAACTATCAATAATTAGTCTTTAATTTTAAAGTTATATTATATACACCCCCCCCCAAAAAAACACACAAAGGAAAACCCCTGCGTAGGCATTATTTAAAATCATAGGAATTAAATATATAAAAGGAAAATGTAGACCTTTGAATGGGGCTTGAATCATGGACCTTGAGCAATTTTGCTAATTGCATTGCCTCTGAACTGTCAAAAGGCATCTAAGTAGTATGCTTCTGAATAATCCCTTAAAGCCTTTCAGCTAGGTATCACTAGTATGTTGTTTTCTCAGGGTACAATCTCCTTGAATAAAATAGCTATACTACAGCTACAGGCAATGCAGACTTAATCAATGGCCTAATCAGTGACAGATAGCTAAGCTATGATGTACAGATTAGAACTTCAATTGCAATAAATGAAATGAAAGATTCAGAATGCTGGACACAGGCACAACATTTTTTCTGACAGACACAATTAGGTCTACAGTAACTACATGAATTTGCTCTCAAGTTGAACAGACCTTTAATAAGATAGTTTGATTTGCCTTTCATAGTAGCACATACTGACATAAGTGAGAAACTCTGAGAGCAGTGAAAGGGCTAGGATCTCAGTGGCACACATCATTCATTCATATCACACCATACCTCTCAACATCTCAGCACAAGAATCTGGTCAAAGCCTTAAATAATATGGGGACAAAGAGCCCAAAATAGTGACACATTTTTAGATATTGCTCTAGTAAACTTAGAAACTTGATAGAGTAACAGGTTTTGCATTGCCATACATTTCCTGAATGATCTGAAGTATGAAACTCAAACGTCTGTCATTATTTTCTAACTTCAGTCTTCAATCATTTTCCAAACATTTTTTTTTCTGATTAACAAACCAAAATTATGAGGTAAGACATGTACATTCTGTAAATATCAGGACAGTTAAGAGGTATGGATCAGCCTGGGTCAAGCTAAGTGTCCCTCTTTCACAAATATCCCGGAAAGGTGCAAAGCTTTTATAATTCTGGGATCCTTGTACTGACAGCATCTTCAGGGAGACACCGTAGTGTCTACACTTCATGTAAATAGGCTTCAATAAATCCATGAAGCAGCACTTTCCAAAAAATTAAGCCTGCAAGCATAGCAGTACCCAAGTGCACAATTTTCTTCAGACATAATTAGCTTTTTCACCGCTGACATTCATTTGTATATTTGACGTGGTAGACTCTGTCTGTTTTACTAATTTTCTCTCTCACTAAGCCCTATTTCATACTACCATACTGTTGTTGACATCTCCCAAATCAAGTATTCTTCTTGCTCTTGCATTGATGTTCTTGCCTTGTTTGTTTAAACTGCACTTTGTTTCTGTAAACGGAATCCTATCTCTTAATCTGACTTTTCACCCTTCCATTGTTATCCCTTGCTTCCTCACCAGTCTTGTATTTGATTGCATCTCTAAGACATTTTACATGTACTTCTCTGTATTTACTGTATGGGTTACTTAATGTTTAACTGCTAAGTAACTTGTACTGGGTCTTGTCAGCCCAGTTTTATGCTATATGTGTTTTTATCTTACTTTCCTTTACTGTGTGTATATTCCTTTTCATTAAGTATATTGATGTTAATGTACAACTCTCTGGGCCCAGTGCCAAAAGACTTGCTGTCAGTGCAAGTGACCACTTTCACAGAGCAGGTCATTTGGAATCAGGTCCACATAGCAAGCCGGTTTATAGATAGACCTTACACTGAAGTAAGTCACTTACACTGACAGCTGGTCTTTTGGAATCAGGACAGACTTCCACTGAGAGCAATTCTTTTGGAAACTTGTCCTTTGTTTCTGCCTTGTGTAGTTACTTTGCAGTATATTAAACAGTGTGTCTTTACCCCCAGAAGTCCCCATAAAAATAGGATGCGCTCAGCTGGAATTTCTTAGCTAACAAAAAATATAGGAACAAGTGACTGTTATTAAATTATGTGGTTACTTCCACTGACTTTTTACATACACATCATTCTATGCATGCTAAAGCCAAAAATATAGTCCTTTCTCCAAATAAGCAAAATTAATTATTTCTACTGTCACTGAAAGTAGTATCAATTTATTTCAAGGTTGAAATTAAAATTTTCTTCTTGTCTTTGAACAATGAACTCCAAAACTGTTTATACTATTTACATAGTTCCTTATATACAAGTTTTTTAGTTCTTACGGGTAATTCCACAAATTTTACTCCATGTAGCCTAAGTCTTTCTCAGCCCATCCAGCATGCAGGCAGTACATTTTAGTCCACAGCCGCATGCCTCAGCTAAACCTTCATTACAGCTCTACAGAAACTCTTCACCTGACATTCTTTCAGACTATGTCCACAATAGGCCCTGAATGGACCCCCCAGTTCCAGTAACCATGAATGTACAGTTAGTGCTCCAAGCTGTATCCTATGAAGATCCTACCACTAGAGGAAACAACTTCCTGATTTCCTTTTTCAGACTGTATCATTTCATATAGCATTTTCTATTAGTCTATTTTATCAAGTAATTGGGCTACTTAGGTGAATTTTAGATATAGAACTGTTCCCACATTTAAAACATATTCAACTTTTTCTACATCCAAAAGGTCACTCTACTTATTTTCCACAAGATTTTTGCTGGTGAGACTTTGAAACTTGACTCTTACTTTGTAAACCATTATCTTGTATGAGCTACATTTCAAAATACTCTGTAACAACTGTGAAGTAGTGAACAATTCAAAGATAGCATTTTCAGAAAACACTGGTGAAGCAAAATGAAATGATGTGTTTTGGGGTTTTAAGAAAATCACTCTCACTTTGAACTGTTTACTGCACTTGCTAATTTAAGTTTTGCTTAAAAGTTAAATTACAGACTAATACACACAAGTGTACTAGCTTTTGATAGCAATTTGTCGAAAATTATAGCATTTATTGTGTTTTCTGCCTTTCTGTAAAAAAATCTTGAAAAAAACAAAAAAATATCTTTGTTTTTCCATACTTTCCTAGCTAGTGTTCCAGAGACCAGATTTTGCTGATCCCTGGGCTTTGTCTTGGTTCCTGTGTTTCTCCATTTTCCTTGTTTGGTCAGGGGGAAGTTTCTTTACTCACCAGTGAGAGTGGGGAGTACTGAGCTGCCTGTTTGTCCTTAGAGGAGTGGTTTAAGGCAGTAACTTGTAGTTTATTGGCCATTTTGGGTCATTTCCTGTCTTTTCCAGCCCCCTGCTATAAAGCGTGCTTTGGCGGGCTTTTCCAGCTATTGAGAACTCAGCACAGCTCCTCGTGGTGGCCAGCAGTGTTCCTGTAGCAGCAGAGACCAGAAAAGACTACCTTTCCAGATTTTAAGTATTTTTCTTGGCTTTTTCGACCTTTTGAAACTTTCAACCACTGTTTTTGCTTGTTTTATCGAAGTTTGCACTGTTTTTACTGTCTTTATAAGCTCAAACTGTTTACTGCACTTGCTAATTTAAGTTTTGCTTAAAAGTTAAATTACAGGCTAATACACTCAAGTGTACTAGCTTTTGATAGCAATTAGTCGAAAATTATAGCATTTATTGTGTTTTCTGCCTTTCTGTAAAAAAATCTTGAAAAAAAACAAAAAAAAATCTTTGTTTTTCCATACTTTCCTAGCTAGTGTTCCAGAGACCAGATTTTGCTGATCCCTGGGCTTTGTCTTGGTTCCTGTGTTTCTCCATTTTCCTTGTTTGGTCAGGGGGAAGTTTCTTTACTCACCAGTGAGAGTGGGGAGTACTGAGCTGCCTGTTTGTCCTTAGAGGAGTGGTTTAAGGCAGTAACTTGTAGTTTATTGGCCATTTTGGGTCATTTCCTGTCTTTTCCAGCCCCCTGCTATAAAGCGCGCTTTAGCGCGATTTAGCACGGAGCTGCCACCGTTGCACACTAGGGCAGCGGCGGTTAATCAGGTTTAAACTATTCAGGCTACCTAAAGTCCACTCTTCAAATTTTCCCTTAAAACTACCTTCCTCGATCTATACTACTGTTCTAATCAGCGTATCCTATAACTAAAAAGATTATCTCTACTTGACTCCAAAGTAGACTATTCTCTATCTGTAAAGCCCAGCACTTGCTCCTACAGTACTTATCACCTTGATACAGCACTCTTGTTATAGATAGTACCCCAAAAAGGCAAACCCCATTTCTCGGTCACCCACATCCCCCGGAACCTTTTTTTTGGTATTTTTGTCTATTCCTTCTAGCATGTCGAGGGATCAGTTGCTAATGTCCTCTCCTGCTCAGCTGGTGAACCTGGGAATATTGAGGCAATGTTACAATTGCCTCATGTACACAGACAACCCTCTCCTCCTCCCACAAAACACAAATACATGCGAGAGATGCAACTATACGGCCAAACTGGAGGCTGAGCTCTCTCAACATAGGACTGGCAAGACCAGACAGGAGGAGAAGGTAACCACACACACTATAGACCCAGTCTCACATAGTACCATTACAACCTCAAATCATACACATAAACACACTAAGACATACTCGGAGGCTCTGATCAAAAATCTACCAAAACAGCAGAGGCCACCAAAGCAGACACCCAAACAACTACCACCTCAGAACACAACACCTGCAACACATAGACCACACAGTCAAAGTGTCAAGCAGTCACAGCCCTTAAGGCCAAACACAATGCCAGACACACTAGTCATTGGTGACTCCATAGTCAGACACACTGACGTCCCGCTCACCAGACTGAGTAAGGAGAAGGTCACAGTAAGCTGCCTGTCGGGTGCTAGAATCCGCCACATAACGCAAGCACTCAGGTCTCTCAACAGCAGGTACAAGTACGACTCAATCATTGTCCACGCTGGTGTAAACGACCTGAGACGTACCTCCTTGGACTACATGAAAAGAGACATTGAGGAACTCTCTGATTATGTAGCCCAAGCAGGTATGACCCTGACCTTGAGCAGTATCCTACCTTCACCAAGAATGATGCCACAATACAGAGATAAGATGATCAGTTTTAACAATTGGCTTAAACTCTGGTGTCATTCAAAGGGGATCCAATGTCTGTCTGCCTGGGATGACATGCTGGACAAGCCACGCTGCTTCGCAAGGGATGGCTTGCACCTGTCACCCCTGGGATTCTGGATTTTGGCAAAGGCTCTTGCCACCCCCATAGTGCCTTTTTTAGGCAAGGCTCAAATTCTAAACCTACCACCCTAGAACACAATAAAGAAAAAAAACTAAGGGTAATGCTGCTCAATGCCAGAAGTCTCAACCTCAAGATGCACGCACTCGAGGCCCTTCTCAGTATGGAGAACATCGATGTCTGTGCTGTGACAGAAACCTGGTCCAAGGCTCCTGAGAGCACCCCAGCACTATTAGGTTTTACCTCATATCATGCGTTCCGGCCCCAAAATCCAGACAATACCAAGAAAGGAGGGGGGGTATCCATATTCATCAAGGACACCCACACCTCAAGATTGGTGGCAACGCACGATGCATCGGAAACCATCCAGGTGCAATTAACCATAGGCAAGACTGCTCTGCAATTTGTAGCATGTTACAGGCCACCCTCGCAAACTCAGGAACCTCACATGGCTTTCCTGAAAACGCTGGAGGGGATAAATGTATCTCCGAACACCATCATACTAGGTGACTTCAATTACCCTAATATAGACTGGGAACACTACTCAAGCCCAAACACTCTAGCCCAAAAGTTCCTGGAATTCATAAACTCAAATGCCATGGAACAACTAGTCACCATCCCCACAAGAGGAGAAAACATACTTGATCTCATCATCACGAACATGGGAGCACAGTGTTCAACACCGGAAGTATACCCCTCACTGGTGAGATCAGATCACAAACTAATCTCGCTGGAGGTTCTCATTCCGCCCCCACCTGAAATAAAAAAGACCACAGTAAAGAACTTCTCGAAAGCTGACTTCACACTTCTAAAGACTAGTGTGGTCTCCTTTAAGGCCCCGAGCGGTAAACATTACTCAAGCTGCTGAATCACTTACAAATGCCTTCTACCAGCACCTGCAGGCTGCATGGATCAGGCAATCCCAAGTAAAACAAAGACTCTTTGTACCAAAGGCAAGCGTCCAGTCTGGTGGACCCCAGCCATAAACAAACTCTACAACAAAAGGAGGAAGCTACTACAAGATAGAGCAAAATCCTTAAAAGGTAAGACACCGCTGATCACTATAAGTAAAAAGCTAAGAGCTCTCATAAAATCATCCAAAGCTAATTTTGAGAGAAAAATAGCTAAGGACTCAAAAGACAATCATAAGGCATTCTTTGGCTATGTTAGAAACCTGGGAGGAAACTCCCAGATATGCTCAGAATTAGTTCAAAATGATGTGAAGATTACTGATCCTACAGACATTGACAACATACTGGCTGACAGGTTCAGTGCAAACTTCTCCCCCCCCCTAAAGGAGAGATATCTATACCAAATGATTGTAGCCCCCCAAACATCTCTAACGCCCAGGTGAGAACTGCTCTCTCCAAGGCAAAAAACACAGCATCCATGGGACCTGATGGTGTCCCCGGCTGTGTGCTCCATGAACTCAACGAGGAATTAAACCCGCAGTTAGGACAGCTGTTTAATCTTAGTCTCACCTCTGGATACATACCCAGGGAGTGGCGCACAGCGACTGTGGTCCCACTTCACAAAGGCGGTGCCTCCACCGACCCTGGAAATTACCGTCCCATTAGCTTGACAAGCCTTATCTGCAAAGCCATGGAGAGGATCATAATGGCTCTCATAAATAAAGACATAGGGAATTTGCAGACTTTGGATCCAACCCAGTTTGGCTTTGTCAAAGGCAGATCATGCCTTTTAAACTTGGTTGACTTTTTCGAAACAGTCACCAAGGCCATTGATGAGGGAAAGGCAGTCCATATAGCCTACCTTGACCTGGCGAAGGCCTTCAATATAATACCCCACTCGGGTATCATTGAAAAACTCATCAGCTTAAATGTAAACCCATACATCACAAGATGGGTTGCAAACTGGCTGAGTGACAGAACCCACAGGGTCAGAGTTGCTAGCGCCATGTCAGACTCAAAGCCTGTCACAAGTGGTGTCCCACAGGGATCAGTCCTGGGCCCACTCTTGTTTGGCATCTACTTTTCTGAAGTACAAGCAAACACAGGAGGGTTATGGCTGACAAAGTTTGCAGATGACTGCAAACTGGGCGCCGTAGTCTAAAACACATCTGACACAGATATCCTTCAGAAGGGTCTCACAGAAACGGATAACTGGTGCCAGAGCCATGGCCTAAAGTTAAATGCCAAGAAATGCATAGTCATACCCTTCGGGAAAAACAAGGTTACCCCTAGCTACCATATAGGTGGCAATCCACTGAGCACAGAAGAAGTTATCAGGGACCTGGGGACCCAGGTTGACAGTAGCCTTTCATTCGACACTCATATTGCTAAAGTAGTTAGGAAGACCTTCTACATTGCCCACCTTATCATGAAGGGATTCACATCTAGATCAAGGGAGGTCATAGTCTCCCTATACTCATCACTCATCAGACCAATGATTGAGTACAATGCCCCATTCAGAATGTATCTGACCCGACACTTGCAGCAGCTGGAGAGGCCACAAAAGTTCCTCACCAAAAGGATAAAGGGTCTCAAAAATCTGTCTTATGCTGCCCGAACTCCAGCTCTATTCAGTTGCTTACCGCTTGCTCAGAGGTGATCTGTGCCTGACATACAAGGCCATGTCAAACCCAGATTTGATGAACATGCTTCACCTCAAAAAATCTAGATCCCTCAGAGCCACAAGGGCGGGAGACTTGAACCTCGACACGGTTATTAATAGGACGTGCTGGAGGGATAGATTCATCACCCAAAGACTCCCTATGCTGTGGAACAAAATCCCGGTATATGTGAGGCAGAGCACCTCGTTGGCCTTGTTCAAGAGGAATCTTGACCAATGGATGGGAGATCGCAGATATACCCCAGGGATTACCTCAGTGTCACTGCTCAACAGAGGCACAGCAAAATAATGGGTATAGTTCCCCATACTAAAGGGGTGGCGTAAGCCACAAAACTATGGGCTAGGCTTGTAAATGCCCTCGGGCAGATAGCCTAGTATGAACCTATGAACCTATATAATGAACAAGTCACCACTCATAAATAGGTTATTATATGTTTGAGACACGGATGCCAAAAAGTCACCTCAAGAATGAAACTTGAGAGATAAATATTGGCAACCTTGTTGAGATCACGTAATACAGGGTTATGATCAGAGACCGGGTTATAATTTTTTGTCAGGCTTGGAGACTTATCTGATCCATGTACACCAGTTAAAGGAGTATGATGCATTTTACTAGCTAAACTTTAACTCTGTCAAACAGAAAACTAGCAGAAACAAAATACCCCTCTGTGGAGCTAGCCAAATTCTGATAGAGATTTTGTTCTGCCACAATAGTTGTTTGTAAGTGTGGCATAGTGAAGATATAACAGTTTTTACAAGTTGTTTTACCCTCTGTCACTGTTTGCCAGTTGACAGTCTTGGCCCTCAGCCTGTAGAATGAGACCTGATCTTAAGCAAAGAGAGGTGTGTTGCTGTTAGTTTGACAGCATTTCAAAGAATTATCATCAGGTTAAATTGTTTCTTGAGTAATACTTAAATACACAGTGCATTTCTGGGCTTTTGTCTTTTTCTGAAAAGATTTTAAGCCTGCACAAACTAAAGCACTGTTGGTGATTCCCTGCTAGTTTTTTCCTATCCGCCCTTCCCTTCTTTATTTGCTTTTTAAACATGGTGATTTTAAGCTACCCAACCCTACTGTAAATTGAACATAATAAGCTCATCCCTTTCTACACTGCTGTTGATATCTTGAATTATTTATTTGCCTTTCCTTGTGCTTATATTGAAAAAGTACATTTTGTTTCTCATTGTCTGTTCTATTGATTTACTTGCTTTGAATTTATTATTTAGTTAGATTTTGGAGAGTGTATTTTATGCACTCTAGCAAGCACTTGTTTTTACATTAAGAAGTCAGTGGATTTTCCATCTAGTGCACTGGGAGGTAGCCTGGTCCATTTAGGTTGGGGAAACACTTGAGATTTCTGCATGTAGTTTTATTGGCTGGAGGGCTTATTAATCAGCTTATCTTGTTTTTAGTGCCTTTATAAATTCTAGACAACTGAGTGGCTCTTGGCTCATTTATACAAAGCAAAGTACTTAATTGAATAATCACACTTTTATTTCATAAGCTGTTTAAAGTACACTGCCATATCCATCTGTTTGTGGTAGCAGTTTCTATCTTTTAAATTTGCTTGCAGTAGCATTTCACTCTGGACACTCCTTTACTGTGATTTTACTTCAGGAGGATTGGAATTATTCATCTAGTGGCAGTAGCTATTTGCCTGGTCTATCTGAACTGGGAAGCACATTAAAGGGCTCCAAGTATCTTTTTGCAATTCTGTGACTGTCTTTAGCAGGTCAAAAAACAACTGTATTGTCTTCTGCTGCTTTATGTAGTTAATTGCACTGTATTACATAGTATCTGTTAGCTGTAGTGCTGTTGTAGGTAGTTTGTATGATCTTGTTACACTTGGGCTCCAAACCAGCTATTCTACATTAAAAAGGTGTTTTTTGCACCCTTGTGTTGGAAGTGTGCTGATGTAACCTGTCAGAGTTGGAGATTGCTGGTGGAAGTCTTATTGTGTTCTTTCCTGATTGGTAGCTAGCTTAAAACTGGTTACTTTCTTCTCGTTTTTAAGCCTCACATTTACGTGGTGCTGCTCTTCATGCAGTGGCAGTTAGCAGTGCCCTGTATAGATGCAAAAGCCTAGAAACTCAGTTTTTCCCTAAAAAGCTGTCAGTGAAACCGTTCCATGCTTTTCTGCTGCAATAGGAGCAAAAATAGTATCTGTGGGACCAGACAATATCCTAGGTTGCCTTTTAAACAACTTAAAACATGACCTTGCAAACACACTTGGATGCCTGTTTGATACTGCAGTCAGGATTAACACTGACAAATGATTAGTGACAAAGCCACAGATTAAAGCTAAATGCAAAAAAAAAGGCATTGTTATACCTTTCGGGAAAGCTGACATCCCTGCTAATTACATTATCGTGTTGAGCCAGTGGTACGTGATCTGGGTACTCAGTTTGACAGGAATCTGAACTTTAACTACCACATATCCACAGTAGAAAGGAAATCCTTCTATGTGGCACATCTTTTAAATAAAGGCATCGCATAAAGATCTAAGGATGTTATAATTCCATTATACTTGGCTCTAAGACCAATAATTGAGTACAATGATCCCTTTTGTATGTACCTCACCAGACACCTTCAACAATTGGAGAGCCAACAGAGGTTTCTAACCAAAAAATTACAGCATACACAAAACAAGTTTTGTACAGAAAGACTGAAAGCCCTGTTACTGTATTCTGTCTCCCACAGGTTCCTAAGGGGTGATCTTGCCTGTCTTACAGGGCAGTCTCTGACCCAGACCTGATGGAAATTCTACACATTCATAAATCAAACTGCAGGATGTTTACTTGCTCCAGGGATCTTAACCTAGCCTCTGACATGAACAGGTCATGCTTGAGAGATAGATACATCTCCCAGAGACTGCCACTTCTCTGGAACAAGCTTCCAATTCACATGAAATAGAATGGTGACCTCAAATTCAATCCTGGCATGGTGTCCAAGTCCCTTCTGGACAGAAGTTGGTACTGACTACCATAGACCCGTACCTCTGCAAAATTTACTCACCTAATGACCGACAATTGTGACAACTCAGGATAAACATGGCTAGACTTGTAAGGGCTCTAGGACGGTTAACCTATTAACCTCCTATGAAAAGAAGTAAACTATGTATGCTGTTACAAAGGATCCAGAAGGAAGGCGAGTCAAGCAATAAAGAATATTAAATTAGCACTGGCATTAACTCCCCCTTTTGCCCATTTTGTACATAGGGCTGGGATATCACATCAACAGTGACCATCATAAGAAGGGTAAACAAAATTATTATTGGTAGCAATAACCATAACAATGACTGAAAATGTATAGTGCTTTTTCTTTTTGGTATCCATGTCTCAAACACCAAATAAGTAAGTTGGAAGATCTGAGATCCAAACATAAGCCTCTCTATCCTTTTCCCAATTTCAGAGCATTATCATAGCACTCCATGCACTACAGATGCTTTATGCCTTTACAGCCACTCTGCTGCATTTTCTTTGCTGATCTCACAACAGATTGCATCTAATTACCTCAAGTGGTTTGCATACCACCATAGTCTGAACACGGAAGCAGAATGCAGCTAAATGAACTAATAAGGTGTGTGCCGTTATGTTTTTATTCTGTTTAAAAATTCTAGGTTTCTAGATTTAAACACAAAACATTCTTTAATACACTTCCAAGAAAAACAACACAGTTTTCATGTTAGGTGCTTAATTGTAGGTTTATAAATTGAAATACTGGTTTGATTTCAATGTAAATCTGCAGTAAGCTACATGTTTGGATTTCTTTTTTCAAAGTGAGAAGTTTACAGTGAATCACCATGTGCAATTCTTTGCAATTAATTAATGCATGCAGCAATCCTGTTACTGTGTTACTGCTTTAAAAACAAGCTTGCATATACAGTTCTCTTTTTGAGCCTAATTTTCAAACAGTGCAGCTGCTTACTTGCATTTTTTTGTCAGTCATTCTGAAAATAGATATGTTTATGTTTCTAAACTGTGCTTTTATGCAGACATTCAGTTTGAAAATCAGTGTCTTCTTGCTTTAATGGCACATAGTAAAATTTACATGTTTGCATAATATTTTAGTCATGTTCTCTTGCAAATGATAATTTAATACTTAGTAAAGTAAGATGCATCCTTCTTCAAAATATCAGAAAATGATTTAGCAGCTTACAGTATTTCACATTTGCTGTAGTAATGATCTGCCATGAAGCCCAGCCAGGCTAAATGACTGCAAATAAATAAAGAAGTGGGTATCAATACTGGGCATATGGACACTCCAGGAAGTCATAGAGTATCCAAATTCATGCAGATGACTAGCTAGGAAACAGTGTTTCTATCATCCAAGTGCCTACTGTTAAAAATAGAGGACACTTAGAAGCCTCATTAAGAATTTTCTCACTTCCAATTAACATTTTCTTGTAAACTCAGTATGGGGCAGTTATCGGAGTGATGCACAGGCCTTCATCCAGTAATAATGGAAATGTTATCTGTTGATCCATGCAGCTGACACCACAGTAATGATGCATCACACACATTATGAATGGTGTAAATTGATCTAGGTTCTAATGTGGGCTAATAGTAATTATCAGCTTCCACTGCAGCATGATTCACTCTAATACCTAGTACAGACATTTGACAGACAATAGTTGGTGTATGTGTGCTTGCTTTAGGTACATTTTTTTATAACTGGCGAGTCATAAGCCTATTGAAAACAGCCTTAGAAGCAGCTAGTGTGAGTGAGGCGGTACTGTGCAATGGCTATATAAATGAACAACTGCAAAAACAGTCAGGGTATACATTTCACTAAAACGATGGTATGTTATACTATTGCTAATGATTTTTATGTTTTATTTGAATGTGGTTTTATCTTTTATTTGATATTGTTTATTTTATAACAAGTGGTGGTATTCAGCACACGTCTGTAGAAAGGTACATCAATTACCTTTACTGCTTTACAGCAGTAGGTTCCTGCCAATGTACATTCTTTCTAGTTTCTTCCCAGCCAAAGTGCAATCTGTGTGGAACTTACATGTACTCACTGCGGCCATATGAATTTGCATTATGTTTTCTAGTTTTTTCTCCATGTCCCAAAGGCATGCTTACAAGTGAAATGGAAATCCTCCAGATTGCCTGTAATTGTCCATGTGGGGTGAATGTGATATTATACCATGACCACCCCAAAATGTGCACGCCAGCGTGCCTGTTGTAAATCGAGTTATACTAATGGAAAAAGGTCCGGTCGCCCGGACTTTTTTCCATTAGTATAACTCGTTTTTTTAAAACACTGTCTCGCTATGTTAAATGGGTTTAACATAGCGAGACAGCTTTAAAATAAGCAACGGAGATCTCCGTTGCTTATTTTAAACTGTCTTGCTATGTTAAACCCATTTAACATAGCAGACATGTTAAAAAGCAACGGAGAAAGCAAGATCTCCGTTGCTTTTTTTTAGTGTTTCTCTATGTTAAACTCATTTAACATAGCGAGACAGTTTTAAAATAAGCAACGGACATCTCCGTTGCTTATTTTAAAACTGTCTCGCTATGTTAAACTCATTTAACATAGCGAAACACTAAAAAAGCAACGGAGATCTTGCTTTCTCCGTTGCTTTTGCCAACTCTGATGTACTGCGCAGGCGCAGTACATCAGAACTGCCGGATGCCAGACATCTGCGGAAGGGCAGTAAACAGGCATTATACTATGCCATTATTTAAGAAAAGTAATAGTTTCTTTTCTTAAATAATGTCGTAATATAATAGCAATAACCGCCTGGGTGTGGGTAATGCTAAATTTACCCATGGTTGGCTTTGTTTGGTCCCTCGGGCTTCGCCCTCGGGACCAAACCACGCCAACCGTGGGTAAATTTAGCATTACCCACACCCAGGCGTGGGTTATTGCTATAATAACCATTTGAAATGTCAGGACCCACTAGAGCAAGTCCTGAAACACAGAAACTGAAGGCTGAAAGAACGGACTAAGTGCAAGATGTCATTTCTCACGATATTCCCTTTTTTATGAGGTATGGCCATCTTGGAGGTGGTATATATAAGTTTGGCTGTGCCTACAAAAAAGTGGTTTTGAGGAAAAGAGGAATTTTTAAAATTCAATCTTGGCCTATGTTTTTGGACTTTTTTTTTCAGCTTGTTGACACTCAACATTTCGAGTGCCTTTATTTCAACAGGGAGCCAAGTGTGACTGTACGTGCATTCTGTACTGGACAGGTATGCCATCCAGGACTGTTTCTATACTTAAGCCTTTTGTCTTGCAGAGTAGGCCCTTGCTCTCCTATGATCTTGGACAGGATAAAGCAAGTAGAGAAAATGAATACACTCATTCAGAAAATGAGTTCACTGTTTTTTTTATGTCACAGATCAGGAATAATATGGGAGAAAAAGTCATAGTCCTTCAAAGTGCAACAGTTTTGCAGTTGCATATATTTAATAGAGCGTGACCCCCTCACAGTGGGTGTAGGGTAATTGATCCCTGCAAATTTTTTTAAAGTCTATTTTCTCACATTTTCTTACACACACTGTTTGCAATGTGCTTACATTCCATTTCTGCTGCATCAAATCGGTGGTCATTAGTTTATTTGTTGCTATCAACAGATTTAGATCTGAACAACTGCCATCAGAATATTTTTTACTTCTGTGCATGGCTTTCTTAAGTTTCCATTAATGGGAAATGTTGATCTTCTTTCTTACAGAGTGTATAGGCATAGGTTATAGTAACACTTCCTTAATAAAAAAGTGTGTTAATCTGTGAAAATGCCACTATCAAAACAGCAAAATTGTTAGAAATGTTTGTATTACACTGTCAATTTTTTAATTATTCCATATAAATAGCCAACTTGACTCTATATTTCTTGCCACACCAAGACCAGTAATGGACTTGTCATTCTCAGACAGTTGTTTGAGCAAATACATCAAAAATTCTCTGTTTAATAATAAAGCCATCTTTCATTACATTAGAAGACTGAAAGGTAGTCCCACCCCATGGTACAGAGAGGTGAAACCCTGACTGTGACCCTTATGACCCATGTTCAGTCTGTGGCACATGTGCTGGAAGGCAGGGACTGGGGAGAGTGGGACTGAAGAAGTGACTATTGACAGTTCTCTCACCTGGGGAAGCAAAACCCAGTCCGGCCATCAGCTAGTTGGCTTGGAAGGCTCTAATTAAGTTGTTTCCATTTGAACTGGGAGCATTGCTGAGTAGAGCAATTTCATTCATTGAGCCTATTTTATTACTAAAGAGGTGCATATATTTTTCAGCAAGCCTTTAAGGTAAGATAATTGGACTGCTGCTACATGGGTGTGCGGCTTGTGTGACTGCACTACCTGTCCGTTTAGCTGCTTTTTTTCTTTGTTACTTGTGTTTCACTTGTCTGGTAGACCCATATAAAGAAGTGTGAAGAAAAAGAAGATGCACATCCAAAACCAAGTTAAGATACTGCCGCAGGAACTAACTGAGAAACAGTGGGAAGGAGGAGATTAGGTGGCATACCAGATGGTGACTTGAGCATACCTCCATTAGCACCTGCACGTGCCAGGTCAAGACCACAGACAGAGGTAATGGAGTCTGCTTTTACTCAGTTCTCTTAGCCATATACACATACGTATGTCTGCTTGTGTCAGACGACACAAAGACTATGTGGTGCTGGTGGATTTAATCATTTTCCACTCATTTCCTCAGGCATTGTTGGAAGGGTGTGCTGCTATTTGGCAAAGACAAAGAAACAAAACTGATGATGAACGTATGGCTCCTTCTGCTTTGGGCACTCAGTATTTGGTGCTAAATGTATTGGATTGCAATTTTTTAACTACTGATGGGATGTTTAATTACTTTTGATATTCAAGTAAAATAGAGCTTAGCAGTTTGCCACTGGCTAATTTTACTGATAAGTGTTGTTATGCTCAATAGAAATTGGTGCTTTGTTTATTATTTATTTTTTTTATTTTATTCACTCTTGCTCACCAAATTCTTTATCACTCCAGCGCTATTGCAAACATTTGGAACTCACTCCCACTTGGAATCTGGACACAGTCAAACAATCTAGCTTCAAAAATCTACTAAGATCCTACCTCACCAATTCTTGGATATGCACATGCTCTGATCCTGGATAGATCCTATAGGGATAGCACTAGTCATGTTCTCCTCCCTATCTATAACTAAAACATCTGCAATAGTTTCCTGGGATATTCACAAAAACACAGATAATACCTTGCTATACACCAGTATTATTGCACTGTGGATTATGTTATTTACAGTAATGTCTCATTTTCTGAACTTTTAATACTCTTGTATGCTTCTATGACAATTTTCATCTCGATAATTTTGTATATTTTTTATTTATAGTAATATTTTGTATTTTCTGAACTTCTAACACTCTCGTATTGTTCTATGACAATTTTGTACTAAATAATTTTGTATATTTTTTCCAAAGTTCTTGCACGTTATTACATTGATAAACTGTATGGAGCTTTTCTCCCTGGGCTTCCGTTGAAAATGGGCAGCCCTGTCCAGATGGACTTTCCCGCTAAACAAATAAACAGAGAGAACACTTGAGAACTGTCTGGTGGTTAGTGTACAGGAAAGGTATGAGCCAATACAATGCTACAGCCATTAGTAAATCATTTGGCTGCCTTCAGCCTTGATTTGCCTACTGTGTGCCACTGATCAAATAACTTATCAATGAAGAGCAAATAGTAAAAATGTAAAAGAAAAAAAAAAGATGGTAGAGTGGGACAGAAACGTTTAAGCATCTTAGGATTTTGAAGTACAGATGAGCGGGAGACTAATGAGCAGACAGAATCAGCTGGAGCACTACTGCAGTCATTGTACCCCACTGAGTCAGAAAATGTAGTGCTCAGTTTCCCAGTACGAGTTCTATCCTCACTGACAAAAGAGGTCAGAATGCAAAGCAGGCAAAATATATCTCCTGTGGTAGTACTGCTAGCTTCACTTATCAGGAAAGAGTGACAAGCTCAGCAAAACAGGAGCTTTAAAGAGTCCACTCTCTGATCCTTTGAGTTGAAATTTAATTGTTTGGCCATCTAGGGAGGATGATTGCTGAGCAACTAACAAAGGAGGTATTTTAGGCACAGTCAACTAAAAGGATGTAATAGACAGGACTCAAAACTAGTTAGAGTGAGAGAGAAAGAGATTACGTATGTCTGCTCTTGTCTGGGAATGACTTAGGATACTTTGGAACAGTGTTACACTGGATCATTTAAGCTGAGTGTTTCTTGTTCATTTTTCTACCACCAAAACTTTCACTGAGACATCGGCTTGGAAAATGGCTGGTAGACTTGTTGATTGGTTATCTGAATGGATGGATAAAAAAGTACTGGCATACATTTAAGCCAAAGAATTCAACTTTAGAAGCCATCTAATATTTGATAAAATTACAGAGAAATGTCCTTCTCAGGAGACAAAACATTTATGCCATGTTTATACATTATGAGGTGGCATGAACAGGAGAATTTCTGGTTTACTATGAGGGCACATGGTTAAGGCTGTGAGCTGTGGTTCCTCTGGAACGGAGTTCGATTCCCTCAGCCCTCATTTCCTACTCTGTGATCTTGACCAAGTCACAAAACCAGATATTGTTTTCAAGTCACCCCTGAAAATACACTCTGTGTCCATTAGGCCTATCTGATTAACAAATGGGCATTATTATTAAAGTCAGCATACCAGAGAACATAACTGCAATTATCAATATATTATATAAACTGTCTTTCAATAAATTACAATTCTCTACAGAAGGACACGTAACAGATGAATTTGAGATAAAGGAAAGAATAAGACAGGAGTGTCTTTTTAAGCCTAACTCTTTTTGCATAAACAATCTGCTCATATTATGGATGAAGCAAGAGGAGATGCATCAGGAATGCATCAAAATAGCAGGAAACCCTTGTGCAGCTCTGGTATATGCTAACAGCATTTTAATGCTTGAAACTACCCCAGTATACTTAACAGACTGCTACCTCAGATTCCATCATAGGCTAATGGCCCTGGGGCCTTTACAAGCATGGCCCATAGAAGTGCCCTGGCATTGTGCCACTCGTCGTCAGTTCCCAGTGCCTCTGTCGAGTAAAGCCACTGGAGTGATCCCTGGGGGTGAACTTTCTATTTCCCATCCACTCATCAAGATTTCTCTTGAAGAGGGCCAGTGAGTTGCTCTGCTTGACATGTATGGGAAGTCTATTCCAGAGCATGGGAAGTCTCTGGGTTATGAGCCTGTCCCTCCAGCATGTTCTGTTGATTGTGGTAATGAGGATGAGGTCTCTAGAGCGTGTGGTGCGGAGGGACTGGAATTTCTTTAGATGTAGCATTTCTAACAGAGCTGGGTCAGACATGGCTTTGTAACTCAAGCAGGGATTGCCTCTTAGTAGACAATATGAGACCAAGAATAGCTGGAGTTTTTTGAGTCTGCCCATGTAGGACATGTGTTTAAGGCCTAGGATCCTCTTCGTGAGGTACTTTTGTGGCCTCTCCAGCTGCTGCAGGTGTCTAGTGAGGTACATGCCAAATGCGGCATTATACTCTAGGATTGGTCTAATGAGGGAAGAGTAGAGAGAAATGATGACCTTTTTCTTCCTGGATGCAAAACCCTTGGTAATGAGATGTAACACATAGAAGGGCTTTCTGACCACAGTGGCAATGTGGTGGTCGAAGGAGAGATTGCTGCCAACCTGTGACCCCAGAGCTCTTATAATGCCTTCAGTGTTCACTGGGCTCCCATCGATGTGGTAATTAGTGGGAACTGAGTTTTTACAAAGGGGATGATGACACATTTTTTGGCATTAAGCTTAAGGGCATGGTTTCGACACCAGTCATTAGTCTCAGTGAGGCCTTTCTGCAGGATGTCTGCATCACTTGGGGAGTTATTAATGGCTCTCAGCTTGCAGTCATCTGTGAATTTCGTCAGCCAGAGTCCTTCCGTGTTGGCATGGACTTCTGAGAAGTAGATGCCAAACAAGAGGGGACCCAGGACCACTCCCTGTGGGACTCCACTCGTGACTGGTCGGCAATCTGACTTGGAGTCCGCTACTTTCACAATGTGGGTTCTGTGAGCCAATTTGCAACCCACCTAATGATATAGGGGTTGATGCCTAGTTTGCTGAGTTTATCAATAATTCCTGAGTGAGGAATGTTATCAAAGGCCTTGGCCAGATTGAGGTAGTCTGTATGAACTGCCTTACCTTCATCCACCACTCTGCTGACTGACTGGGATCTAGAGTTTGGAGATTCCCTATATCCTTGTTAATTAGGTCCATGATGATGCACTCCATAGCCTTACATATCAGACTCATCAGGCTAATGGGACAATAATTTCCAGGGTCTGTAGTCGCTCCTCCTTTATGGAGAGGGATGACTGTAGCAGTGTGCCATTCAGTAGGGACAAAGCCTGAGGTGAGGCTGTGAGTGAACAGAGCACACAGATGTGGTGCCAGTTAACTTTGTAATTCATGTAGAACACAGCCAGGGATATTGTCGGGTGCTATGGAACCTGTATTCTTGGCCTTAGACAATGCAGCTTTAACCTGTGCTGCAGTAATGCTGGGTGCCTGGCATTCTTCCTGTACTGAGATTGGTCCTTTGGGGGGGGGGGTAAAGCTGGCACTGAATCTGTCAGCCAGTATGTTGGCAATATATGTTAGCTCAATATAGGAGGTACCATTGTGCAGTAAACTAAGAGCAAATCTGGGCATTGCCATGGAGATTCTTAGTATAACTATAGAAGGCATTGTGGTTGTTTTTAGTGTCTGCCACAATTCTGCCTTCATAACTGACTTTGGAGGTTTTGATGAGGGAACTCAACTTTTTGTTGAGGCTAATAAGGTAATTTTTCCAGTCTTGGGACTTCACCTTTTTCTGCAACAGTTTCTTCTTCTGTTGTAGAGTTTATTAATGGCAGGGGACCACCAGACTGGCTTCCTTTTTTGGAGAGCATCTTGGTTCTGTTGGGTATGGCTAGTTCCATGCATTTATGTACGTGTTTGTACAGAGCATTGGTGTATGATTCGGCAGTCATGCATCTATTTTCCATTGGCATGGGTGGCATGAATTTAGCCACTTCTGTTTTTAGGAGTCCAAAGTCAGCTTTGGAGAAGTTTTTCATGGTGGTTACCTTTGTGGGGAGTGAGGGTAAGATGTGGATTTCCATGGTGATTAGTTTGTGGTCGGATCTAACTGGGGAGGACTGGACTATTGGTGTAGAGCAGCAGTTGCCCATGTTAGTAATAACCAGGTCATTAGCAGAAAACTTTAATAAATGTTAAAAAAAAAAAAAAAGTATTATAGGTTGACAGACACAAGAACGGAATAGTTAGAATAAATGGACAGGCTGTTGAAATGTTTTATTCCTTCTTATATTTAGGGTGATGTGCTTTAATATACATAGATATATAAATAGGTGTGGGTATATATGTAACAAAACAATATAAGCCGTGACTTCCTTATGGAGGGTTGACACAGCTCTGGAAGGCATCACTATAGCCTCCTCGATTAAAATACTTAATGCAAAGGTTTACAGATGATTGACTTATGGAGTAGAACATTGGGCAAAACAGTATTCAGGGGGGCATTTTCTCCTATATATAATTTTAGGAATGATACTGAATATCTAACTGATTCTGTTTCTTCCCCTTTTATTATGTTACTGAAACCATCCTTATTGTCAAGTTTCCCGTTTTCAGCATTCACCTACTTTTTAGATTTTTCTGTTACTTGATCTTTGTTTTAGCTGGACGTAAAGTTTAGAATATTACTCCGGTTGTACATTTTCCACAGTTCATCAATCATTTATGTGGACTGCATCCATTCTATGAGGAATCCCTCCTCTTCAGTTCCTCTAGTGTGCTGGGTAGCCTGCCTTGTAACGTACTCAATTTATTTATTTATTTGACATTTGTTTACAAGGAAAGTTCGACTGGCCACAGGTACCCTTTTGCAGGGGAAACTCAGGGAGAAAAGCTACAAGGTATCATATTTAGTGCAATCAATATTTACAGTAACATTTTATAATGCAGTTTCAGTGAATAGTTAGCATAACAGTCAATATAATAAAATTTGCTTTGATATTCACAGGAAATCTTTACAGTCTAGAACACCTGGTCTTTGACTGGCACTGTTCCTGCAGTCTGCCATAAGGCATATATCTGTCTTTTTCAGTTAATTCTGTTTCATGGTGTATTCCTCTAAATATTTTTTAAATGTGCAGGTTCTCCTGCTGTGTACAACTTAAACAAAATTTTAGTACATTTGGGCTTTCCAAAATTATCCCTTGAGCTTTATTGGACCCTTAATCTCTGTATCAGGCGGTAGTAGCAGTATATTAGGTTAGGTAAGGGTGTATGTGTAGGCTTACTAAACTGCCATTTTCCCCTCGCTGATAAGGTGATACAAATAAAAGACGATATTACATTACTACATTCTTTTCACTGCCTCTTAAGTTCTTAAAGTAGGACAGTCTTTCCATATTATCGTGCAATGTATTCAGCTGGGAGCCACAGCAGTATGATTAACTGTCTTCTCAAACACAATCTGTAGTTCCATTTCAGCAACAGGATACTGTTTAATGTCTAAATGTATACAAACTACTACCACAGCTTTCTTAGTGATGGTTTTCTTTATGCAAATACACTGTACATTTATAAACATGAACATACTTCCCAAATCTAGTAATGTTTCTAGTTTATGCCATCAATAAAGACATTGTATTAAATTAATTTGGCTGTAACAGAGTAACAAAACCATGACTACTATCCTTGCAGACAACTCATCACGTAAAATGGCATAACTTTAATTAGTAGTAAGTATTTCACAGGTTGAAACTGTCAGGAATGTAACAGTACAGTTAATAAGGCAAACTCTAGCTATTTGGCATCTCGTCTACATATAATACACAGAATATCTGCATTTAATACTTTTTGTTAATTATCTGAATTTGATACAGGCTTTACTATAGGTAAAGAATGCTCAGCTTAGAACTTTATTTCACTACTCAGCAAACGTTGTACTACTTCAGCAAAATAGTTACTTACAGCCACTTTGAAAATACTTATTTTCATAAAGTAGGAAGCAAACCTCTTAAATGTATCAATAATTACAATTTGTCTTATTTTGCTTTTAGACTATTGACCCTCATGACCTATCTACAACTTAATTATATGTTTCAACATGTATCACTAACACCTCACAGTTTCATCAGGAGAAAAATATACAGCTTGGAAACTACAAGCTTGTGTTTCAGACGTAACACCAGCTTGGATTAATACGTTTTTTTACTTTGTCATAGTCCTTAAATTGGTATTCTTCACATGCTTGAAAGATTATAGCTCATCCCAAATAACTTAACATACTAGTGTTTTATTAGAAGAAAATGTTCATCTATGTTTATGTTTCAGGTAACACGTGTTTGGGCTAAGAATATCTTTTTTCACTTTGTCATAGTCCTTGTAGTCAATCTGTTCTGTATCCACAAAACTTTCACTGGCTCTCCTGTAGTTTGGGAAAAAGAACCTTTGCCCAGCCATTTGTGTTCCATTGCTCTTGCAGGGAGTATTACTCAGAAAGCTGCTAGATGGCTCACTGTCATCCTCTGTCATCATTTTCTTCTTTACTGGGGTACTGTTGGAATTGTTATTGTTTTGGCAACAGAAGCCATGTTTTGAACTGCAGTGTCAACATTTTTAATGACTGTTATGCTGTAGTCACTTTGGCTCCAAAGTTCTTCACACACAGAAGATGCAGATGTACCCCATTCAACAAAGCTCACAACAGTAGATTAATCAGTTTGTGCGTTTAGTCTCTACAGAAAGTTTTCTATCTGGTTGGGGTAACTTGACTGCAACAGTACTTTTTTGTGTAGGCAGTAAAAGGGAAAATAATCAGGACCTCTGGCTTAAGGTCCTCCAAAGACGCACACTACAAGTATCAGTACAATCCACTAAATGTGCTGAGGAGTAGAGTTTCAAAAAAATGGAGTTTTACTGCAGAAACAAAATTTAAAAGGCGGATGAACAGAATTTTCCAGTACAGTATATCAAAATACACTTTCAGAAGTGAACCTGAAAAAATACAGATACTGTTCATTTCACAGTACAATTAGTCAAATTTCAGGGAATGGAATTACTTCCACATAATACATTTGCCATCAGGCAGAATTTCTTCTGCTCAGGTTCCACTGGATTCTCTTTCAGCAAATTGGCCATGTCTCTGTTCAGCTACTCTACAAATGCTTCTTCTTCACTGAGGTACACCACCCATAATCCTTATTCCAGGCAAGCAGACTCCTTCATAACAGGCTAACTTCTCTGAATCTGTAGGGTTAGCACCCTTTCTCTTATACGTCTCAAATCATGTGACATTTGGATTAGTAGCTAAAACACCATGCAGTTATGCTGGCTACGTCATTCTCTTAAAGCAACAGCCATCATTTAGACAGCATTTGGAGAAACACACCAACATCATGTTACAGAATGTATACATACATGCATATAAATACATAAACACCCATATAGCCTATATATATATATATATATATATATACAGTTTTGGGTTCACTCACTTAAGTTGAATGGTCCATACATTAGAATAATCAACCACAAAAGGCAGATAAACTGAATGTCAACATGTTACCAGTCATGCAATGTAATTTTCAAAAAAAAAGATTTTTTTGTAGGGGGGCAAGTCCCATGATTGCTGAACCCCCCACCACCCTAGTTCTATATATATGAACACTGATACCACACAATCACTATGTAAAGATAATATTCATAAATTTGAATGGAATTATTTCCATAGCATACATTTGCTAGCAGGCAGAATCTCTCCTGCTAAGGTTCCACTGGATTCTCTTTCAGCAAATTGGCCATGTGTCTGTTCATATACTCTACAAATACTCCTCCTGTTGACCATCTGCATATATCGACCAAATCCGGTCAATTAAACAGATGTCAACAAACTTGAATTTTGACCAAATACAGTTCAACCATAGTCATACCTAGTTTTTACAAATTGTCAGTCACGGTTCTCACTCAGGGATCCTTACAATGGGCTTAAACATGGAAATTTGGGCATTGGTACTTCCGAGGGGGGGGGGGGGGAGTTACAATCAGGAAATCAAGTTCATAGGTGTTTACAAGGCTAACAAACACAAAGGCCATTTTAAGCCTACCCATGCATCCCAAATCTCTGACAAGTTTTGGTAGCCTTGATAAGTGCAAGCAGGGGCTTGGGAAATAAAGATTTACAAACAGGGGCCTGGGAGATGAACCATTTAAGGCTGCTTGTGTCCATTACAGACATGGCTGCCAAACCAGGGATGAACTTCCTGTTTCCCATCCGTTTCTCCATGTCACATGAATTGGGTTAGAGAGGAACTCTGCTTCACATGGATGTTCCATAGATGGGTGGTCTCTGGGATACATACCTGTCTCCCCAGCAGGTACTATTTATATCACAGGCAAGGTTCAAGTCTTTAGAATGGGTAGTTCTGGTGCTGTTCGTTTTGTGGATTTGCGGGCGGTACATCAGAGTGGGATCTGACAATGTCCTGCATGCCAGGCATAGATCTCCCCTCAAAAGCCTTAGGAGACAGAATACAGAGATAGGGCCTTGAGGTGGTCTGCATAGGATGTTTTACTTATGCCCTGTATTCTTTTAGTGAGGAACCTCTGTGGACATTAACAATTAATGGATATGCCTAGTTAAGCACATACCAAAGGGGACATTGTTCTCAATGACAGGTCTGATGAATGCTAAATACAGTGGAGCAATAACTTCCATGGACCTAGATGCCATACCTTTGTTTATAAGTTGCACAACATAGAATGTTTCCTCACTACTGTAGGCATGTGATAGTCA
>NC_056731.1:499168435-499318435 GCF_019279795.1 Protopterus annectens | reverse complement strand
CAAATGTACTAGCAAAACATCTTCAGGATGCTGGCTGTAGGCATGGATTTAAATTCCGTGTTATGAATGATATATATCCAAAGATTAGACGTGATATTAATAATGCTCTAGAGATGAGTGAGTGTGAATGGATAACACTACATCAGGCAGATGTTAAACCTGGAATTAATGCTAATATAAGTCTTAAACCAGTATTGAAAAAGGAACAAATGGTTATAAAAAAAAAATAGAATTAGTTTTTTAGATTTTTTTATCTCCATTTGTATTTTGTATTTTTTAGGTGATATTATGTATTCTTTATGTTATACATTGATACTCTAGATTTTAAAGGCTATACCTTTGAGAAGAAATTTCTAGTTTAAGGAACTGTCATGTCATTTTATACTGTTAGTATTTAAATGAGGCTGAAAAATCTCTCTACACACTGAAGGACGCAAGTCTGAAAGCTTTGAGCCATAGTGAGCTGGATTTATTAAAATCTGTTTGGATTTTATTTCTGAGTGTCAGATGTTTCCTTTCACTGGACTTTTGCTTCTGTTTGGACTTTTGGTTGTCTCATTGAAGGTTTACCTTACTGCTGGTTCTTTCTACTACCTAGAACTGGTTTCCAGTCATTCTTGAACCATGTTTCACAAAAAATAACATCAATCTTGTGGGAATGCCGTAAATTTCCAATAAAAAAAACTTTATTATTAATACTCCTAGGATTAACAACCATCAGAGATAGATCAAATATTGTCTGTGAACTGTTAAATTTTCATCCTGGCAAAATCCTGTCTTGCGTTTTTCAAATATCTACTGCAAAAATTATCTTCCCTGATCCTGACAAATGCATACCATCCTGTTTGATCACATGAGCCCAAAATTAGGCTTCGATGCTTTACACATTTCTATTTTTTAAAAAGGATTTTTTTTAATGTTGGTATTTACCCAAAAAAATTTTTCATTCACAGTGATCTGACTCTCCTTTCTATATGTGAAAAATACATTGTAAGTGCCCTTCTAATAGTAAGAGAATCCCAGAGTATGAGATCATTTATACTGACATGAATAAAAACAGGTCCATACTTCTTGAATTACATTAAGGTCTTCTAAGGTTGTCTCCAGTTACAAGAATATATTTTCTGACCAGATCTGAAGAATCTTCAACTTCTAATTCAGTAATACCTGCTCTATCAATTGTAATAAAGGAATGATCTTCATGACTATGACTCTTATTTGCAGTGTTTTCATTTCGTTTGTAAACCCATAGCTGGAGTCATGTTGTTAATGTCTGTCTCTCCCTTATTTTGCTTGTTCTTCACTCCTTTCAAGTTCAGGTTTCATTTCCTTCCTTTTCACCCACTCCTTGCCTCTTTTTTTCTACCTTCTATTCTGGAAAAATACTGCCTTAATGTGTAGACAGAAAGTTTTCTGATACAAAAATATCATCATTCCCTGTAATGTGTGTGTTACATAACAAAACAGTGTCCTTTTTGGTATGCATTCTCTTTACTTTACAGACATTTATCAGCTTTTCTTCCTTATTTGTTGTGAATTTCTTCCGTTTTTATTTCCTTCTATATACACTGAATCCTCAGATTGCTGAATACTTGTATCCGGAATTCCAAAGTTGACAGGGGCATCATCTTACTTCATAGGGGTTGAATGATCTTTGCAGAAACTAGACACATCTTTTCTAAATGTGTTGGATTTGCTCTTTGCCTAACATTATTTATCTCACCAGTCCAGTCATTACTCTATGTAACAATAGTTCTCCAAGCTGTGCCAATTACACAAGTTTTGATCATCAGGAAGTCTAGATTAATTACTAATAATGGTAAGCAGATCATCCAACATCACCAGTGTTACCTTTAAATATACGTAGCATTTAGTACGCTCTACAAAATATTTGTGCTTTAGCAATCAGTAATGACATACTCATTTAAAGAATCCATATTCAGCTTCAAATGAATAAAAAAATCATAAAAAAGATATAATAACCAAAATCAGAATTCAAAGAGAACTTAAATCAACTTCTGTGAGTAGAATCACACAGACAATACAGAACTAAATACTAAAGCAAGTACTTTGAGACCGCACAATCACTTACTAAAGTAAGTACAGCAAAGTCATTACTCTGACCATACAAGTTCTGAAATTCGGACAAAAGCTGGAATTTCTATTGCTTGCAGCTGCACCTCTTTTTAACAGCAAAGATTAATAAATCATAAACCAAAGACATGATTGTTTAGATAAGCCATAGATTGTCTTATCTGTAGTCTGTGTAACTTTATAGCTAACTAGGTCCATACCTCTCAAGTGTACAGATTTTTGCCTTTGGTCCGTTTTTCATAAAATTGTGGTTTTCCAGCAAATTATTGGCAAGTCATTAAAGTTTGAAGACAGAAAATAATAACAGACATTTGAGTTTCAGACGTTATGCCCTTACAAAAATTCATGTTAAAGCAAAGCTTGTTATACTACCAACATTTTAAGTTTGTAAGAGGAATATTTAAAAAGTGCCGTATTTTTGGTCTCCCCCCCCCATTATTTATGGCTTTGTCCAGAGGTATGACTTGGTCCCTTAGGATGGCTAGAGTTTGCCTGTCTAAAATCTATTTCTTTCTAACAACAAACAGTGAAAATTAAAGGTAAAACAACAAAATATAAATCAAAATAAATTTTGTCTACAAGTTATCCCTTCTCTCCTACAAACAGTAAAAAAACAGTGGTAAGAAATGAAATATAAATTCAAATAAAACTTCTCTTACCAGGCAACTCCACAGTAAATCATAAACCAAGACAGGTTTTTTTTATGCATAACACAGTCAAGAAATAATTTTAATAAAACCATCATCCAGAGCTTAACTAATACCCCAGAGACCATGATGTTGTTGTTGTGGAGGGATGTGTCTGACACTTCTCTTCTGTAGTTTTGTGTTTCTAGAAGAGACATAATTGGAAATGGGTTGAAAACGATGGGCCAGACAAACAGGAATTTTGCCTGGAGTAGGAATAAAAGGAACCACTCTTGGAGCCTTGCTGTAGATGTATGTTTACTTACCAGTGTTCTCTGGTCAGATGACCTATATAGTATCTCAGCCTGTCAAAGCCCAAAAGCTTTGCATGGAAATGTCTTGTAGGCTCACCACCTCTGCTACTATGGTGTCAAGTACAGCAGAAGGTAAGTAGGAGGTGGGAGCAGGGCAGTCTGGGATATGCTCAATCATTCCATATGAGATTAACTATCATTGTACAAATTATTATTTCTCAATTTGTGGAGTAGGCTGAAAAGTACCAGCCAGATTTTGCTGGACGTACATCTATACTCAGTATGGGCTCTAGAATCTCAGTTATTCTGAAGTTACTTCATTGCACAGACTCCCCACATCATTGGGTGAGATGTTTATTTCGATGAAACTGTGAAGCAGAAAAGGGTGAACTCCTATATTTGTACATTCGTCCTAAACAAATTAAGAATTTTCAGCCCTGTGGGTGAGATGTTTCATGATTAGTTTCACTGAGAGACCTCAATTCTTAGGAAGGAAATGATGTAGAGATCTGCATGGCAGTAGCTGTGAGAGACAGACCAAGTACTGAATTCTAAAGTAAATTTGGTATCAGACCACCTTTCAACACAGGCTTGAGAGAGCTGTTAAAGTGGCAAATGATCACCTCATGGGGTTAGCTCAGAGAAGCATGTCCTCTTAATCTGAAGTGACTATCACGCCTGCTTTGTACAGGAGTGGTTCACTGTTGAGAAAGTAGTGGTCCAGCTGAAATCAGCACCAAACTGTTAGTCATAGCTATCTCCCAGAAAATAATGCATTATTTTCTGTATAAGTGGGCAGTAACTGCCTTAAGCAGAAAAGTTTCAGCATCTTAGGGTTTTGGAGTAAAGTACAATGGAAAGAGAGACTGACTGATACAGTTGTACAAATACTTCAATCATTGCACCACACTGTGGTGGAAGAACACTAGCCGAGTCAAAGGATGGAGTGGATTTTCCTGTACAATAACAATCCTCACTATGGTCACACGCTTTGCAAAGAATGCGACTGCAGACAAAGAGGGCAAAAAGCAGGTTTTGTGGTAGGACTTCTAGCTTCATTCACCATGGCAGACTGAAGAGCTCAGCAAAACAGAATGTTTTAAGAGTCCAGTGGGTTGAGAGTGTTTGGGCATCTAGCGAGGATGCTTACTGAGCAGCTCACAAGGGTGGGGGGGGGGTAACATTAGGCACAGTCAATGAAAGGGACGTCACATAGAGGACTCAAAAATGTGAGGGTTAGACAGATTATACATGTCTACTCTTGGTTGGGAATGCACTAGGGTACTTCTGCAAAGTGTTACACTGGATCAGGTAGTCCAGTATTTCTTGCTCATTTCTCTACTTGTACAACCTTCACTGAGACAAATGGCTTGGAAAAAGGCTGGTAGACTGGGTATCTGAATGGATGGACATCAACTGCCATATGACATTGTTTTCTTTTCCAATGGGGAATAAAATGGCAGTGGTTGATTCCAACAGTGGTGTATTCACAGAGAACAAAATGGCAAAAATTAATTCTGACAACAGTGTATTGACAGAATAAACATCTGTACCTTCAAAAAGGATGCATATTTCATGATGAAGTTTTAGGAATGACAATGGAATTGTGCTGCGATGTATGACTTTCATGACCCTCATCCCAGCTACTATTTGCCAAATGAAACAGAAGCTTAATAAGGCAACACCTAACATGAAATGGGTATGATAGGTTATATCTCAAGCTACTCCAAGGAGAAATGTATTTTGTTAACCAGTAACCAAACATCGTGGAATTCTGGAGAATGTAAGAAAAAACAATAAACTCCAAATCTCCAGTAGAGCAACAAGGTACCAATAAAGGCAGTGCTAACACTATCAAAGAAAAATATCCAGCCCACTTCAAAAGTAAGATAGTTTATTTCACATAAAAACTGGCACAAACCATGTAAAACAGCACAGGATTTAGTGCTTTTGTCTCCCTACAGGAAACTTCATCAGAATCAATGTATGTAACTTCCTTAAACATTTAAATACATTGAAAAACACTCCCACTGGTTGATATTATTTTGTATTGTTTGATGTCATTACCCTCCCATATGAAAAATAAAAAGTAAAAAGTAAAAAACATTATTATTATTCATTGCTTGAAAATGAAACTGATAGGAACCTGAGTGATAGCAATATGCTTGTAGGGGCATTAACCACATTTTTATTATGAATATATTCAGTTTGTAGAGACAATATTTTGACTCATCTGCCTATCTTGCCTACATTAAATATAAGAATTTTATCCTAAGTAACCGTATGTTACAGGGAGGGTTGAGTACCTGATCACTCATCTTCTGAAGGAGGCTGCTAGGCCCACAGCACTGGTTACAATTAATGGGGCCTGGATGTATTGCCCACTAGCTATGGCCAGGTTTACTTATTTATTCTTGCCTACAGGGGTAGTACTGATCACAACAGACTATATGGACCATTAGCAAGCACAACCTATGGTAGGCTGGTGTTGTCAGTGGAAAAGTCACCTCCACAGAACCAAGGGAATGCAAGGACATGTATAGGAGCATATGTCTCTCATCTTCCAGACCAAGTAGCAACTGAAAGTAATCAAGCCGCCAGTGGGAGGACTAGGTAGGCTGCTCATTAGGACCTGTAGCTCTAAACAAAGAGGAAAAGAATGAGTTGATTAAGCTTCTTTAGCAGGAAAGTCTGGCTCATAAAGTTGTTGTCTAGGCTGGGGATGCCTGGCTCTTGCTCCTGACAAAACAAATGAGCCAAGCTGCAGGCAAAGGAGCCAATAAGCCTGCCCCAGAGAAGACAAAATGTGTGTGTGTGTGTGTGTGTGTGTGTGTGTGTGTGTGTGTGTGTGTGTGTGTGTGTGTATATATATATATATATATATATATATATATGTGTGTGTGTGTGTGTGTGTGTGTGTGTGTGTGTGTGGGTCTATATTAGATCACCGAATGCTTAAAAAGTGAACGGTGATTAATCGACCCTATGTAAGCGAAAGCTTACAATGTCAAACTGTCAGAACAGCAATATTTTTCCTAGGGAAAAAAAATCGCTGTTCCAACAAAAGTAAATAAATAAATAAAACACTTTAACCATTGCATTAAGTGGGAGGCTTCACCCTCCACTCCCCCTCGATGTGGGGGGCTGTGCCCCCCACCCCCCTACTTAAATATACCAACTCCAAGACCGCACTACAGTGCCAAAAATGGCAAACTAACGAAGCGGCCAAGCGAATTCTTTCCCAGGGAAAGAATTCGCTTAAAAGCCGCTTTGATATTTTGCCATTTCAGGCTTTTGAGTTCAACCAAGACACAATTGAAACAATGCATCTTCGGTCTTCTAATAGGGAACCATATATGTTATAACTATATAACTATATTTATATATATATATATATATATATATATATTTATATATATATATATATATATATATAGTGACAAACCTAAATATGCTGCCAGCCCAGCTAGCTGGAATTTTGGAGGTAATCATATGTCGTTTGTAAATAGTAATATGATCCATAGGCTTGTCCTACAAATGTAAGATAACTATATATTATGTATATATTAAACTACTGGTGCAGAAGTGTGCGTTGAACTGCATGTTATGTACTGAGCTTCAAGAATGTAACCACAGTGTACCCTACTGGGAAAGAACAGAAATGTATATAAACTATATTAATAGCAGAAGTTGGAACATACAGAGTTAACTTGCAAAACTTCAGGAAAATAAGTTAAAAATGTTTTAGAATGTGCTATAAAAAAAAACTTAGTTTCATTGCAGCAAGCAAACACAATGTCTAAATCTAGAGGTTTTCCTATTGTTTGGAAACAGAAATAATTACTAGGTTCCAATAAGTATTTTTCACAGAGAAATGTTAAATTCTGTAGGTATCTATTAGCCTGGGAATTGGAGGCAGGTGACAAATAGTGATGTCATCCAGCTGACTCAGCAGTAATGTTTTGATATTAATTTGGGAACTCTCTCAGAGATTTGGCATTTTGTATTTGTCTTTGGGCCTAGAAACATCCCACTCATCAGCACTTCTGCCTGCATCTTGCTAATAGTTAAGTACAACATTACAGTGATCTCTCTTATAGGTTCATAGGTTCATACTAGGCTATCTGCCCTAGGGCCTAGCCTGAGTGTGTTTGACTTTCGCCACCCATTTTAAATTAATTTCGCTATGCCCTTTTTCGAGGTTAGTATACTGTGCCTCTGTTTAACAGTGACACAGAAGTGATACCCGGGGCAAACCTACGATCTCCCATCCACTCATCAAGATTCCTCTTGAAGAGAGTCAATGAGGGACTCTGCCTAACCTGGACTGGGATTTTATTCCACAGTGAAGGGAGTCTCTGGGTTATGAATCTGTCCCTCCAGCATGTCCTATTTATTTCAGTGCTGAGGTTCAAGTCTCTCGAGCGGGTAGCTCGATGGGATTTGGGTTTTCTGAGGTGCAGCATGTCCATTAATTCCGGGTTGGACATGGCATTATACATCAGGCACAGATCGCCTCTGAGCAGGCGGTATGCCACTGAGTAGAGCTGGAGATTCTTTAACCGGGCAGCATATGGCATCTGTTTGAGCCCTTTGATCCTCTTGGTGAGGTACTTTTGGGGTCTTTCCAGTTGCTGCAGGTGTCTGGTAAGGTACATCCCAAAAGGGGCATTGTACTCAATTAAGGGCCTGATGAGGGATGATTAAAGAGGCACAATGACCTCCCCTGAACTAGATGTGAACCCCTTCATGATTAAGTGGGCTATATAAAATGTTTTTCTAACCACTTTGGCCACGTGGTTGTCAAATGAGAGACTGCTATCAACTTGGGTCCCCAGGTCCCTAATTACTTCTTCTGTATTTAATGGATTACCACCTATGTGGTAATTTGTGGGCACTTTGTTTTTGCCAAAGGGGATGACTATACACTTTTTGGCGTTTAGCTTGAGGCCATGGCTCTGGCACCAGTTGTCTGTTACTATGAGGCCTTTTTGGAGGATGCTTGTGTCAGCTGGAGAGTCGATTATGGCACCCAGTTTGCAATCATCTGCAAACTTGGTCAGCCACAGTCCTTCCGTGTAGGCCTGTATCTCCGAGAAATATATACCGACCAAGAGAGGTCCCAGGACTGAGCCTTGTGGGACGCCACTTGCAACTGGTTTGAAGTCTGACATGGCTCCAGCAATTCTAACCATGTGGGTTCTGTCCTTGAGCCAGTTTGCAACCCATCTAGTGACATAGGGGTTTATATTTAAACTGGTCAGCTTATCTATAATGCCCGAGTGGGGTATTGTATCGAAGGCTTTTGCGAGGTCCAGGTTGGCTGTGTGGACCACCTTCCCCTCATCAATGGTCTTGGTGACTGTTTCAAAGAAATCAACCAGGTTTAAGAGGCAGGATCTGCCCTTAACAAAGCCAAACTGGGTAGGATCCAGTGTCTGTAGGTCCCCAATATCTTTATTTATGAGATCCATGATGATCCTTTCCATAGCTTTGCAGACCAAGCTAGTCAGGTTTATTGGGCGATAGTTTCCAGGATCCATTGAGACACCACCTTTGTGGAGAGGGACCACTGTTGCTGTACGCCACTCTTTGGGTACATATCCTGTAGTAAGGCTGAGATTGAACAGTAGTTTTATGTTTGGGTTTAGCTCTTCTTGGAGTTCATGTAGGACGTAGCCCGGGACACTGTCTGGTCCCATTGATGCTGTGTTTTTTGCTTTGGAGAGGGCAGCTCTTACCTGAGCATCTGAGATGTCAGGGGGGCAGCACTCTGCTGGGATAGATATTTGCCCTTTTGGTGGGGAGGGGGGGAGTTTGCGCTGAACCCGTCAGCTAGGATGTTGGCAATGTCTGTGGGTTCGGTGTATTTTTTGTCATTTTGGACTAATTCTGAGCCTATCTGGGAATTCCCACCCAGGTTCCTAACATAACTAAAAAAAGCCTTGTGATTATCCTTAGTGTCCTATGCAATTTTTCTCTCAAAGCTGGCCTTAGACGATTTTATGAGTGCCCGTAGTTTCTTGCTAATACTGATCAGAGATGCTTTCCCTTTTTGGGATTTTGATCTATCATGTAGTAGCTTCCTCCTTCTATTGTATAGTTTGTTTATGGCTGGGGTCCATCAGACAGGACGTCTGCCTTTGGAGGATTGGGTCTTGGTTTCATTTGGGATTGACTGATCCATGCATTCCTGCAGGTGTTCATAGAATGCGTTTATAAAGGATTCTGCGGTCTAGGCAGTATTTTCCACAAGCCCGGGGGCTTTGAAGGATTCCACCTTGGTTTTGAGGAGTGTGAAATTTGCATTAGAGAAGTTTTTCACTGTGGTTTTCAGGGCAGGGGGCGGAGTCGGGATGTGAATATCCAGTGAGATTAGTTTATGGTCTGATCTTACCAGTGAGGGATACACTTCTGGTCTGGAGCATAGAGTCCCCATGTTGGTGATGATCAGGTCCAGTATGTTTTCCCCTCTTGTGGGAGTGGTAACAAGTTGTTCCATAAAATTTGAGTTTATAAATTCTAGGAACCCTTGGGCTAGGGTGTTGGAGCTAGAGTAATGCTCCCAGTCTATGTTTGGGTAGTTGAAGTCACCCAATATAATGGTGTTTGGAGAGACCTTCATATTTTCCAGTGTTCTCAGGAAGGCTGACTGGGGTTCCTGGGTTTGGGAGGGTGGTCTGTAGCAGGCTATAAACTGGAAGGCAGTTTTACCCACTGTTAGTTGCACATGGATAGTCTCTGATGCTTCGTGCTGTGCCACCAACCTGGAAGTGTGGGTATCTTTGACGAATATTGATACCCCCCCTCCTTTTGTGGTTCGGTCCAAGTTTTGGGGCTGAAAAGCATGGTATGAGGTATAACCTGATAGTGCTGGGGTGCTCTCGGGAGCCTTGAACCAGGTTTCTGTTACTGCACAGATATCAATGTTCTCCATGCTAAGGAGAGTTTCGACTGCATGCATCTTGAGGTTTAGACTTGTGGCATTGAGTAGCATTACTCTTAGTTTCTTATCCCTTGTGATACCTATGGAGGTGGGTTTGTCTTTTGAGCCTTGCCTAAAAAAGGCACTATGGGGGTAGCAAGAGCCTTTGCCAATATCCAAAAGCCCAGGGGTGACAGGTGCAAGCCGTCCCTAGCGAAGCATCGTGGCTTGTCGACCATGTCATCCCAGGCTGACAGGCATTGGATCCCCTTTGAATGACACCAATACTTAAGCCAATTGTTGAAATTGATCATCCTGTCTTCATATTGTGGCATCATTCTTGGTGAGGGTAAGATGCTACTCAAGGTCAGGGTCATACCGGCCGGGGCTACATGCTCAGAGAGCTCCTCTATGTCTCTTCATGTAGTCCAGGGAGGTACATCTCAGGTCATTCACACCAGCATGGACAATGACTGAGTCATATTTGTACTTGCCTTGGAGTGACCTGAGTGCTTGTGTTATGTGGCGGATCCTAGCACCCGACAAGCAGCTCACCGTGACCTTCTCCTTGTTCAGCCTGGTGAGCGGGACGTCAGTGTGCCTGACGATAGAGTCACCTATTACAAGTGTATCAGGTGTGTTGTTTAGCCTTAAGGGCTATGACTGTTCGGCACACTGGCTTTGTGAGCTATGTGTTGCATGTGTTTTGTTTTGTGGTAGCGGTTGCTTGGGTGTCTGCTTTGGAGGTCTCTGCTGCTTAGGCAGATTTTTATTTAGAGCCTCCGAGTATGTTTTTGTGTGTTTATGTGTTTGGTTTGCTGTCGTGGTAGGTCTATGTGAGACTGGAATTGTAGTGAGTGTGGTTTCCTTCTCCTTCTGACTGGTTTCACCAGTATTGAGTTGAGAGAGCTTAGCCTCCAGTATGGCTATATGGTTGCATCTCTCACATGTGTTGGAATTTGTTGGGAGGAGGAGAGGGTTGTCTGTGTAAATGAGGCAGTTGTAACACTGCCTCAAGATTCCCAGATTCACCAGCTGGACCAGAGAGGAGATTAACAACTGACCTTTGGACATGCTAGAAAAGTATTGGGAATTCCTTTATAATTGAAAAAAAAGGGCCAATGGGGAACAAGGTACTCAAGGGGAGTTTGTGAGAGTGTAGTGCTTTTAATTTTTTAGTGCTGACATATAATTGCTTTAGTGAGCAAGTGCCAGGTAACTTAAATGCAATGTGTTACAGGTAACTTAAATGCAAAAACGACAAACAGTAACTTTCTTTCAAGTGAAACAAGGAAATAAGTACAGTAAGCAATGCAGATATCACTAGGGATCCACAGAAGCACTGAAAAGCCGCATTTTAGGTGGAATTAGCATTTCAGGGAAATAACAAGCAAACAAAATACAAGCATACAAACAAAGCTAGATTCAGCAGGCCTGGATCTAGTCTATGCTACAGCAAACAAGGTGTACCAATTTCAGTAAGAAACAGTTCAAATAAGCCTTTAACCAGAAATTCCCAGCTCAGAAGGGCAGAGTCCAGCCTCTCCTCCCACAAGAGTGCAGACCACGAACCCTTTTAATGTAAAATAACTGGCCTGAAGTCCAAGTGCTTAAACCAGACTTAATACACTTTTAGAATAACAGACACTGAGCCCTCAAATCAGCAGTTCCCAACTTAGAAGGATGTAAGCTACCTGTCCTGCCACCAGATGTTTTCTGTATTTATTTGAGACTGTCCTGCAATGTTGTGTTAAAATATTTACTGTGATTCTGAACTCTGTCGTCAATATGTTAAGTTATTCAGTATTGTCTTGTTCTTTTATTATTTGTCATTAAATATATTTAAACCTTTTGTGGCTGGTTTGTTTAGAGATATTTAAGCTCTTACAGTACTTGCATGTGTATTTGGTGACACTGTACAGGCCACTCTTAAATAGCCTTGTAAGTCATGGTAACACTTACCATTTGGACACCAGGTACATTACACAGTGGGATTGGACACCTTTTGGTAAGGGCCTTATAGTAGCTGATAAGTAAGGGTGGCAGCTGGTACTACCTTGTAGCCTGTGCAGCAAACGGCATGGCTAGAAAACCTGTGGCAGCCTTTCCTAGGTGTGTGCATGTGGGTAAGCTACTTGGGCAGGGACACAAAGCACTGGTTGGACAGAGGGTTCTGGAGGTCTTAGCTTGGCCACTCGGATGAGATCTTAACCCTATAGCTGTGCTAGTGGGAAGTCTTACTGGGGATCTGGAGAAAGAGGCAGAAACCAGCCCCGACTGACTGTGATCTCTGTGTGTTCTTAAGGGAAATTGCATTTTACTGTGTGTGTGCATGTGTGTGTGTGTGCATGTGTGTGTGTGTGTGTGTATGTGTGTGTGTGTGTGTGTGTGTGTGTGTGTGTGTGTGTAAAAAAACATCCCACACTGGTGCTAGTGGTGAGGATTGAGGCTCCTTGATTACTGGTCCAGTGCAAGGGTGTCTCTCTCTTTCTCTCTCACACACACACACACACAATAAATATATATATATATATATATATGTATATATATATATATATATATATATATATATATATATATATATATACGCACATACACACACCTTAAATGTATTGCAAGACGTGATGACTTTCCAGGTATAGAATCTGATTAAGTATCGATACCAAAAAATACTTGCCTCTATCAATAGGGTATAAAATTATGATATCTCAGTGTCCCAGACTTACTTTCCAATGCATTTGTCATATACTTGGGCTTGTCAAGATTTTCACTAGCATTATTTTGATGTTTTTACAATAACACTGTTGTTCATTTTCAGTCTTTGACACTTCTTGGGAACATTTATGAAATGATTATTATTTGTCAATTACTTATCTAATACTTCATGAGCTTATGTCACATGTCAAGGCATACTCATTGCTGTGACACAGACTTAGTCAGAAGTACAAAATGCTCCATTTCCCAGCTGTTTACTTCCACTCATTTTATATACCACTACATTTTTTAAAATTTTTTGTGCACATTCAACAATGACTGTGCACAGTTCCTTGGTGTAAAAATAAATTCAATGAATGATGGCAGAGAATTTGTACCAGAGTATTTGGCACATTTAAGGGTGTACGGATATCCTGCTACAAGCATTCCCCAAGTTAACCACTTCTAACTGGACATTTCAGATTGCTCCTAACAGCTTAAATCACAATAGTATTCAGCTACACAAGTGATGAACGTATTAATGCAAACATCAAAAGGAAAGAGTATCTAAACTAGTGGGTTACTGCAGATGCAACTATTTCACAAGATGTTGTTAAAGATAATCAGATTATTATTTTTTACCATATCATATTGATAAATTAAGCATTAAGAACAGAACTGAAAACAATCTGCTAATTCTTAAATGTTAGTTGACTTACTATATCCCTCTCTTGAAAATCACAAGGTAACTTGAGAAGGCCACATAAAAAAAAAAAAAAAAAAAACTAATACCCTGTGAGCTAAGTTTCCAATACAGATAACTGCTTAAAACGGATTGATTAATAAACTACCAAGTATATGTAAAGAGCAGTTGGATTTAACTCTGGTTGCCAAGGCACCAAATTTATAACATATTGAATAAAAGCTAATAAAAAGATGCATATGATCAAAGTTGAGAGTAATTTATCATTTCATTGTTGTTCCCAAGGAAAAAGTACAAGATAGAACAAGAACAGTGTTGAAACTATTTCCTAGCCCATGCTACCTAATGAAACAATTTATGCTTAATTTAACTATCTGCAGTAATAAACAGTACATAAAGTAAAATTTACTTCTGAGTAATGAATGAATTCTAAAAAGTAATAGAATGAACTGCTGACTAATTAGTTACAAACGCATGAGAGAGAGAGAGAGTAGAAAACAACTGACATATAAAAATGTAAGCATACCAGTACAACAAAAGTTATTTTATGGCCATCCCATATACACAAGTGATATAGTGACTAAACTTCAGCATTATTGAGAAAGTACATGATAATTCATAGAAAGTGAAAGAATAATAATAAATCAACAAACTCCACTTAAATAGTTGTAGATTTTCAAACAATTTTATTAATAATATGTCATGGTGTTAAAATCAGATGATTAAAATAGCCAAATGTCAACCACAATTTGATCAAAAATCATTAAAGAAATATAGTGACCTTATCACTTTCTAATCATAAAGGATATACCACTATATAAAAAAATATCCTACCACATAAGTAGTACAACTTACGGTCGAGATTGTTCAGAGTCAGATTTTGTTGTAAATGTTAAGTATTTTCTGGTAAAATCCAGCAGCAAGAAAGGAATCAAAACCAAAGTCAATAAACAAAAAGCCTTGCCAGGAACAAAATGGCTGCTATACTGTAGACACTGCTGTTCCTTAGCTCCGACTTATTCCAAAGAAAATCTATGCTGATTGGTGCTGAGCTCAAGCAAGTATAAATAACCCTACTTAAAACTTGGAGATCTTGCTACATACTTACCTGAAAATCAGATCTGCAACCTAAAAAGAAGTTGATCCAACTGGATTGAACACATCCTGATAGCTGAGCACAGCCACAAGGTATTAATGGCCAGTTACTTAACATCCAGAAATAAACAGAATGGGCCAAAGATGCCAAACAAAGATGTAGGGATGAAAACAAAAACTACAAAAGCAAAATTTTCAGTGGTTGCCTCTCCACAAAAAGAAACTATCACCAAAAAAACCACGACCGGCAGACAGCAGTAAACTTCTGAAATAGCCAATAAATCAAACTGGACCATCCATCAAATTTGATTCAACAAGGCATACAGGATCGCTCCATGCAACTTCAGTCCTTTGGTGAATCTTTTAACCAGATCCTAACAAGAGTGCAAAAAAACAGAAGCAATGATCTTCACCAATAAAAATAAAATAGACCAGATACAGAAGGACTCTGAAAATTACTAAAAAATTACTGACCTAGAAGCAAGATCAAGATGAAATAATATCATCATCCATGGAATTCCCTATCACTATCCAAACATGATCTGTCAAATCCTGAGCAATTTAATGAAATATCTGGAAGATGCTAAACAGACAGTGATTGAAAGGGCTCCCCCAGTAATTAGACTTGCACAAACCACAAGCCAACAGAGACAAGCTTATGCAAAACTCCTAAACCATCAGGATGTCTTAAAAATCTTATCAGCAGCTAGAAAGAAAAACACCTTTACTTGGAAAGGATGCAAAATCTCCTTCTTGCAAGACTTACCAAGCCAGATAAAACAAGCAAGACAAATCCTTTTATTCTTCTGTGCATTATTGATACAACAAAAGATACATTCCAGATGAGATACCCAAACACCCTATCCTTCCAGCACAAAGAAATGAAATATAACACCTTAATTCTCAGGGAAGCAAAGACTGCCTTCCTAGCTGCTTTTAAAGAGCTACCCATAAACATAAATACTGACCGTTGATGAATATCAGATACTAAAAACAACTGACCTGCTCTCTTTTGCTGTTTCAGAGCTTTGCTTTGGAAGTTTGATTGTTGGATATGATCGATCTTGGTCTTGGTTTGGTCTGGGGCAGCATCAGCCACAAAAAACACAGACCATAGGTTTGAAAGTATGGGCTTCCACTCAATCTCTTATCTCTTTACAGGCACTCCAAATAACATCTCCCTTCAATGCTTATTCTTCTCAGAAACCAATTCCAGTGTTAACCGTTTGCATACTCACTCTGAAGCTGTATAACTCCTAGTCCTGAATATTGGAAACTCACAACATCTGCAATCTAAGGCTGAGGACAGCAACACATGAAAAGAAAAGAGAGGGGAAGAAAACATCATAAAAAAGGTCTGTACAGCAAAGTCAGATCAGATCATGATTTCAAAAGCTAGGTCCACTACAATGTGAATCCCAGCTTAAAATAGTTTCAACTATTAAGCCAAGCACTTAAGACATTTCTTGGCTATACTATTAGCTTAATCATTGGTGCCCACCCTCACAGTTATTGAGGTTATAATTTGTCTATAGCTCCAAATAAGTGTGTGTCTTATCAGATTAGCTAAATGATTGCTGCCACTCCAGGCATTATTCTATTGAAGTATATGGTTTAATGACCTTATAACAAGCATTATTATGTTATTCTAAGAATTTGTTCATTTAAATTTTGCTGCCCAGAAATCTAAAAAACTAATGAATAATGTTGTAGTATTTAATGAAAGTGGGTACCAATGCTAGTTGTATCAGCGCTTAACATAGAAAAGATTGTTGGTGTCTTTAATATTGCTATTTGCTCAACATTACTTTTTTTTTAATAAGAGCTACTCAGTCGCTTTTGCTAAGCGAAGATAAACCACCTTTACAACTGCTTGTCAAAGAGAAAGGCTAAGGAGCCAAAACTTATAGTATTAACAGAATTTCAAACAGAATGTTATGTTTATCAGGGCTTATTGTTAGATGTTTACACTCATAATCAGCTGTAAATTAGGATTTTTCTGTATGCTTTATATTAATTTAGGATTACACTGGAGTTTTGGCACTTACTATCTCTAGTTATAACTGGACCTTTTTTCTGTCTAAGAACCTACATACCTTTACAGGTTCTTTCTCTATATAATCCTTTTAATAATTCCTCTTAATCTTTCCCCTTCTCTCGCTACCTCAGCTCTGTACCACTCAACATTTTATAAAGCAAATTTAAGGAGCTGAGTGTAGAGTAGTAAGTGTGTTTAGGTAAGTTGTGCTATTCTTCTTCTACTTACTGCATATTTTTATTTTGGGGAAATCTACATTAATAGGAAAATTCAAGAGAGACAACACATCTCCACATTTTACATCCCCCTTCTCTTCTAGGCCTAGCAGGTTAGTGGTTAGGCATGGATTAGGGGCAGAAAGAGATGTATGTTATTTGCCACCCCATGAGATAATGGACCTTCTACTCTAAATGTAAATTCTAAAGTTAACTCGGGTCCCTCTATTCTAGTTTCCCTTATTCACAGCACTATAGGATGTGGGTGATTAACTTGTGGAATGTGAAGGGGATTCAGATGGATTAAAAAAAGAAAACTCTTTTTTTCATCTCATTTTTAAATCAAAGGCAAAAATAATATTAGTGTAAGGAACACACATGCTCACTGAACATTGGTCTCAGGTCATGGGGAAGAAATGGATTAGAACAACTGTTGCATCCGGTAAAGAATCATATAGTGTGGGTGTCGCTCTAATTGTCAAAACGTCCTTCCAAGACAATGTTCTACAATACAACAGACTCTGAGGATAGATGGTGCTATACAACTTTCAATTCCCCACATGTAGACAGACCTATTCTACTACTTAACCTTTATGCCTCATGTTCTAAACAAGACTTTTTTATGTCATTATACAAGATACTAACTCGATTCCAGAATCACTACCTAATCTTAGGTGGTGATTGGAACTCCTACCAAGATCCCTTACTAGATAGATCAAACCCAAACTAATCATATAATATTCACACCACCACAGCACTTGCAGAGTTAAAAAATGATTTTGTATTATCTGACCCATATAATTTCTAAAAGGAAAAATTGCCCAAAGATAAATGTATGTTTTACTCACACTGTCATAAAGTATGGTCTAAAACTATTTTTTTCTTAATTTCTGAATTCTTTCTAAACCTTGATATAAACTTTTTGATTGAACCCAGATTTTTTTTGATCATTTGAAAATCACTCTTACTATTAACTGGTCTTATAAAACCAGTTTTCGGGATAGGGGTTACAACTGGACTTTGAACCCCAACCTACTAATGAAAGAGGGCATTGTAAGAAGAGCCAACGTGATTCTGGCTCTCCTAAAGGAAATGCCGGATTCCCAACTTCCCCTTGATATTGAATGGGCCTCTACTAAATTCCAAATATGAGGGCTCCTTATTAACAAAGCAACTTATTTAAAAAAAACTACACAAGGCTGAAGAAAGTTCAATAAAGAATAGGATCACCAAACTAGAAGCAGAACTACAAAGTTTACTTGAGAGACTGAAAGTCAACTAACTCAACAGAAAGATCTGTATTTATTTATTGCAAGATAACTGGATTGTTGTGAAACCAAAATCCTAGCCAACTACTCGGAATGGTAGCATAGCCTTTCTAAGCTTCTAGCAAGACTAATAAGACAAAAGAAGACTACCCTTTCTATCTCCAAGATAATATATCAAGGCAGGATATACTTTTCCAACAATGATATTGTACAGCTTGTTGAAAAGCTCTACTCACAAACTTGTGGAGTTCAAACTACTGTAGCATTAGAACAGTAGAGAATCCATTTCTTGGACCATCTAAACTTTTCTAAGATCGAATATTCCCATCAAGAATGTATTTCATCCCCAGTCACCCAGCAAAAGATCATATCCATAATTAACAACCTTAAACCTAATAAAGCACCAGGCCTGGATGTTTTTACAGTGGAGTTTTACAAGACCTTCTGCCGGAAAATTTCGAAAATACTACTATACTTTAACTACATTATTGGTAATACCATAACTGATATTCACTTTAACTCTTCTAAAACTATACTCATCCTTCAAGAATATGCAGATCCCAAGAACCCCGAGAGCTACAGCCCATCTCCCCGATTAATTTGAGCAAAAACATTTTCACAACAATATTGGCTAACAGACTAAAACCTATTCTCCTCCACATTGCATCACACAGTCATACAGGTTTTATTCAACATAGACAAATCTGTGAGAACATAATCACACTCAATGCCAAGTTGTCTAATTTAAACCATAATCCTATATTTGCACTTGCAGCCAATGCCTACAAAGCCTTTGACAGGCTCAATTTAGACTTTTTCCTCCTAGTATCACTCTATTTCAGCCTACCTATAAGTTTTATTGGAACCGTCAAAACATTCTATACTAATGCTCTACATAAACAGTGCTACCTCCATAGGTTCACAGGATCATAGGTTAGTACTAAGCTAACTGCCCTTGTAAGCCATTTTAAGTCTAGCCAATTATCCCTTGTGAGACTCAAACCCTGCACCTTGTGTTTGTAAGGCAAACACCTTAAACATTAGGCCACCCTCCCAACCCTCCAATAGGATTAACATTAAAAATTGAACATGTCAAGAATGCCCTCTTTCCCCATACCTCTTCAGTCTATACATCGGACCTTTATTCTCATATATTTCTCAGAAAATCTTCCACAATGTAGGAACAGTTTATAACCCTAGGATTGTTCTTTCAACATTTGCAGATTACTTAAACATTTACTTTACTTTGCCAAGTTCTGATTTACCAACATTTTTGAATTTGGTTAATACCAAAAACTATTAACCAAACTCTTAAGATTTTTATTCAAAATAACATCACAAGTCTATGGTTAACATTACAGCAAGATTGTAATAGATGGAGCAAACATCAGCTTCCCTTCTTTTACAAAGTGGCTATTATAAAGATGAACATTTTACCAAGGGTACTATATATCTTCCCAACTGCCCAGAAGATAGTATATAATTTCTTTAAAAGACTTCATTCTACCCTAGCTAAAGTCATATGGTCTCCTAAATCAGTAAAGATTTCTTACCAAAGGTTGATATGCCCTAAAGATAGGGGGGGTGGGTTAAACCTTCCTGATTTCAGACTATACTATGATATAATTAATAGTAGCTGATTCCTATTGATAGCGGATTATAACCCAAATAGGAAAGAGTGGTCCCCTTCCTTGATAAAACTTTACTAGAAGTATGTCAGGTCTCTTAACTTTAACTCCAAAGCTCTCCCCTTCCTGAATAAATTGAACTTGAAAAAGATCCAAACTGCACATTTCCCTAAAGAGCAGTATAATTAACTTACAAAATCTAATTGAATCATTGAAATATTCAATGCATTCATCACCATACAACCATTACACCTTAACCCAAATCTATAAATTAACAATTCAATGCTAAAATTAAATAACTTCCCTCTTTTAAAGGTGTGCAGTGTACTCGATTTCTATCCTTACTGAGATTAACCCATCTCAGAATTGAGAGCCTCACTAAACCTTCCTAAGAGTTAGAGAATTGTGTCCCAAAATTTTATCCAACCCCAATCTAGATGATAATGACAACTACCTGCAAAACTCTTTTGACCCTATTCTTAATGAAGAAAATGATCTCAAACATGTATAACTAATTAATTAAATTAGATATCAGAATAAAATCCTGTTTTCAAAGTACTGAACTAACTTAAATTCAACAATCTGAAACAACCAAATCATCTGTTCAGTCCAATTAACCTCTAAAGGAATACCCTTTAAAAGACTCAGCTATACCGAATTTATAATTTTTAATAATGTATACATCACCACTACCGGTAAAAATAAATTTAAACCATCATCCACTGCTACTGCCTTTAGTGTGAACTTCAACAAGTGGATCTTCTCTACATTTTTTTCGAGTTGCAAGTATTCCTATAAACTCCCAGAAAGCCAAACTTCAAAAGATGGATTATGGGAAATCTACCCTATCTCTGGAATTTACTATGTTACATCCCTCCGTCTAGTTTGACAAAGTTCAAACCCACATCCTCATCACATTTGCTCTAATTAAACTCTACATTACATTAAACTGGATAGATGGATGGAGAAGAGTTAAACAGATGACAATTAAATACCTCTCAGCCCACAAGCTTCTAATGGCTAACCACAAAGCTTATCCACACCTAATTGAATATTGGAGTATATTATTTAACCACATTTTGCAATAACCCTCTTGCAAGTCCTATCCTCAACTGAGTGATTATGTAAAGTCCATGGGTCTCTTTACCCACTACCTTCTTTTTTTCCATTCCCATCTTTTTCTGGGAGGGACCATAACATACAACTTAGCTTTATCACTCTATACAAACTATATTATTAGTTATACTCAAGTGTTTTCGCTTTCTTGTATGGCAACTAGCACTTTTGTAAATAGTTTTATTAACAGTTTAGTAGTGTTTAACTCTTTGATTTTATAATCAAAACTCTTCCTGAACAATGTTGCTTTGCTGCAGTGTCAGCAACTGTTGTATTAGATATATGCATTGTATCTACTATTAAAACTTAATAAAGATTATGGGAAAAAACAAAAGGCCATGCCTGCTTTCATATGAATGAGATAACAAAATGGCATTCCTTGCTAGAAACGAGAGGACAGACTTTAAAGTACTTTTACATCAGAAGATTACAATGAATAACATATGCAGAGTGTGTTGTGATAACCCTGTAATAGAAGAAGAGGTGAAAGGACATACCGAATTACTGGCAGTCATTATATCCTGGGTTCTGGCTTTTTGTTAATGCAATTTGTCAGTGTTTCCAATGTCACACCTGGGTTCTGGCTTTTTGTTAGCTCTCTCTCTCTCTCTTGGTGGTCCCAAGGTCCCATTTGGGTTCTGGCATTTTGTTAGTACAATCTGACAGCGGTTCAAAGGTCACACTTTGGTACTAGCTCTTAGTTCTATCTCCCAGTGGTTCCAAGGTCACACTTTGGCACTAGCTCTTAGTTCTATCTCCCAGTGGTTCCAAGGTCACACTTTGGCACTAGCTCTTAGTTCTATCTTCCAGTGGTTCCACAGTCACACTTTGGCACTAGCTCTTAGTTCCATCTCCCAGTGGTTCCAAGGTCACACTTTGGCACTAGCTCTTAGTTCTATCTCCTAGTGGTTCCAAGGTCACACTTTGGCACTAGCTCTTAGTTCTATATCCCAGTGATTCCAAGGTCACACTTTGGCACTAGCTCTTAGTTTCATCTCCCAGTGGTTCCAAGGTCACACTTTGGCACTAGCTCTTAGTTCTATCTCCCAGTGGTTCCAAGGTCACACTTTGGCACTAGCTCTTAGTTCTATCTCCCAGTGGTTCCAAAGTCACACTTTGGCACTAGCTCTTAGTTCTATCTCCCAGTGGCTCTAAGACCACACGTGGGCTCTAGCTTGTTATTAGTTCTATCTCTTTAAAAAGATAATAAAATTAAATAAAATAATTTTATAAAATTAAATAAACTAAATAAATAACATTTGTAGTTCCAAGGTCAAATTTGGGCTCTGGCATTTTGTTATTCCCAGTGGTTCCAAGGTCGCACTTGGGTTCAGGCGATTTGTTAGTGCAATCTCTTAGTGGTTCCAAGGTCACATTTGGTCTCTGGCATTTTGTTAGTTCTATCTCCCAGTGGTTCCAAGGTCACACTTTGGCACTAGCTCTTAGTTCTATCTCCCAGTGGTTCTAAGACCACACGTGGGCTCTAGCTTGTTATTAGTTCTATCTCTTTAAAAAGATAATAAAATTAAATAAAATAATTTCATAAAATTAAATAAACTAACTAAATAAATAAATAACATTTGTAGTTCCAAGGTCAAATTTGGGCTCTGGCATTTTGTTATTCCCAGTGGTTCCAAGGTCACACTTGGGTTCAGGCAATTTGTTAGTGCAATCTCTTAGTGGTTCCAAGGTCACATTTGGTCTCTGGCATTTTGTTAGTTCTATCTCCCAGTGGTTCAAAGATCACTCTTAGGTTCTGGCATTTTGTTAATGCAATCTCTTAGTGGTTCCAAGGTCACATTTGGTCTGTGGCATTTTGTTAATGCTATCTCCCAGTGGTTTCAAGATCACTCTTGGGTTCTGGCATTTTGTTAATGCAATCTCTTAGTGGTTCCAAGGTCACATTTGGTCTCTGGCATTTTGTTAGTTCTATCTCCCAGTCATTCCAAGGTTGCATTGGGTTCTGGCTTTTTGCTAGTGGCATCTCCCAATGGTACCAAGATTGCACTGTGTCGATGACTGATGCATGTGCCTGCAGCTCCATGTGTAGCAACATCTGCTGCCTTGCTTATGATGATCATATACTACGTGCAGGTGCTACTATGTGACCACCATGCTACTTCAGGCTCTTATTCTTACCCCCCCGGCTCCCCAAAACTGCTAGTCAGTGATTACCTGTGTGTCAGTGAGCCAAATTAGTAGTCACTTTCTGTAAAAATCACTTCCAGAGAGCTGATTTGAATAAATACCCTATAACTGAAAAGAAGAAATATTTAAAAGTTAAGTAAAAGTAAGGTGCATTCCAATATATGCTCCTGGAGTAGTACTGAGAATGGATATTAGGTATGCTTTAAATAAAATATGTTTCAGGCAGCTCTGCTGCCTAGAATATGTTATATGTATCTTTGCAAGCATAACTAATGGGTTCCATATATTTGTTTATATTTATCATCTCCATTGAAGTGTTTAACACATAATATGCAGCTGGTTATTCAATTACTTGATTTGAGTGACAAGTCAATCATTTTAACATAACTGTACATACAATTATTCCCTCAAAAAGCATTCCATCATAGCATTTCTTGAACTCTAAAGAGAAAGAAGTAGAATTACTTTAGATGGATTTTTTATACGACTAAAAAAGGACAGATTTATTTTATGGATGAAAGTGTACCGCCAAACCAGTGTTGTAGACATGAAAGGCTTTTTCTGTCACAGAGTTGTGCAGCTAACAGCTTATACTTTGTAAACTCTTCAGGTTTCTCCTGAACTACTGCAAAATGTCAGCAATGGTCGAAACCATCAGTTGGATGTTATACTATAATTATAACAGCTGAAACAATGATGGAAGCAGCCAAGTGTCATCTACCCACAAGATAATGAATTATTGGATACGCTGGAATAAAAGACAGACAGTCATTAATTGCACGTTATTCACTACAGAATAATAGGATTTGATTTTCATATAATGACAAACAAATCTTCTGAAGGACTGGTATTTTGAAATTTTAAAATATATTGAAGAAATTACAGTCCTAGGAAGTGCATGTAAAAAATAAGAACTGTAAAATACCACACTTAGAAAGTTTTCAGCACCACTGAAGTCAATGCAGAAATAAACTGCATTAAAGAATCGTGCTACAAGTATTTTTTTTTTATCTACAGTGGCAAGACTTTATGATGAAGCAATTAAAAAGCAAATGTGTCAAAACTGGATACATAATTAAGCATAGAATCACAGAGAACAAAGTATAGTATACAATACATATATAGAGCAGTCATAGAAAATGTGTACTGCATCTCTTTCTAGAGACACTTCTAGAAAAATACAGTCTGGCAGTGCAAATGAAGGAAGCTCTAAGTGCACAAACATACTATAGTAATTTAGTATGCACAATGCCACAAGTCCAGAGGGAAGTTGTAATATTACACACATACATTATATGCAACTACAATAGTAATTTAGTACTCGTGTTAAAAGACCAGAAGGAAGCCCTAAACAGTACACATGTTTATTACGGAATATAAATACAACAGTAATTTAATACACACTATGCTACAAGACCAGAAGAAACTTGTAAAAGTTACACACGTCCATTATGGAATGCAAGTACAACAGTAATTTAGTATGCATATACTACAAGAACGGTTAATGAAGCTCTAAACACTACACACTTACATTACGGAGTGTAAATACAACAGTAGTTTAGTACACGCAAGCTACAAGACCAGAAGGAAGCTCTAAACACTTCACAAATACATTTTCAAGTGGAAGTACAACAGTAATTTAGTATGCATGCGCTACAAGACCAGAAAGAAAATCTAAACAGTATAGCTATAATTTATGAAGATGAGCAAATGTTTTTTTCTAAAATAATGGAAACCTAATGCTGTAGGATCTTCTGAATGTCTACAGTTATTTTTTTTTTCATTTCTGATAATAGGTCTTTTCTTCTTGTATCTATTTTAAACTTTATGTGGTTTATCTTCACTTGCAATTTCAGTTAAAGTTGCCACCTATCAGTTTGTTTCGGACTATAAAGAAATCAAACAGATTGTCCGGAAGTCTGGGAAACACTGTATAAACTCCAGCATTCTGTTTCAAAAAGCAAGCAAATTATTAGAGTTTGTTAAATCTACAGATTCACTGTGCTTTTCTAAAAAAAAAATAATTTGCTAACATGATGGGATTATGTGGCAAGCAGGAAGAAATGGCAGTCTTCTTTCTCTCCCCCTGATATACCTATGATGTCACAAAATAGGCAGAAAGAGGGGAATAGATGGGTGGGGTTAGGGGAGGTGTGACGGCTGTGACTTTGGTCCAGTTTCAGCCACAACAAAAGGTGACAACCCTAATTCCAATAAGTCTATCACATTTCTCTCTCTTGTTGTAATAGAGCCTCTGCCTTTAAAAATTGCTTCATCGAGTGCCATTGAATAACATTTGAATCATCCCCATTGTTACCGAAGTCCGCAAACTGTTGTTTCTCTTATAGAAACCACTCTAAAATCTTTTAATTATTGTTATATAAGCTGGCAGTCTATTAAAATAAGCCAATTATTTGGTCAAGAAAGAAGACTTTAAATGTTTTTTCATGAGTGAAGGATTTGGGGCAAAAAGTAGTAGCTTGGTCTTTTTTGGGCTGAACATGAGTTGTAAATTACAAAGCCATGTTTCAGTGGTTGTTAAAGCTTCCCAAGTAATTTTTTGGAGGTGTACCATGTTGTCAGATATGCAAATGAGAGTGGAATCATCTACATATTGTGTTAGGGTGGCCTGTTGTGTGAAGTATAGAGGGTGTTGGTGAAAATGTGCTAGAGTCTTGTGGTACACTGGTGGTGACTGGGAGGTAAGGAGGGTGCATGGAGTGCCATTTTACTGACTGCCATCTGTTGGAAGAGTGGGCTGAGAGAGACCTAGTGAGTACACTTGAAGTAGAAGTTTGCTGTAGCAAACTGTGTAAAAGAGACTAGTTTGCCAATATCTGTAGCTTAACTGACAATATCTATATAGAGTAGAATTGTAGTGTTAGTACTGTGGGAAGGACAGAAGCCATGTTGTGTAGGGGATAGGAGCTGTTCCTGCAGAAGATAGTCTAGCAATTGTTTTTGAATACATTTTTGAAGTATTTTGGCGAGGGGGGATAAGATTGTTAAAGGTCTAAAGTTATTAATGTCTGTTGAATTTCCTCCTTTGTGCAGAGGAGATAATGTGTGGCTTTTCGAGAGAGAGGGAATGTGGGATCCCTGGACTGACCTATTTATAAGGATTGAGACAGGACAGGCAATGCTACTGGCTGCTATTTTTAGGTACTCACTTGGAAGGTCATCAGCTGAGGAAAATCATGATTTACGAGCAGTTTTATATAGGGTGTTGACACAGGTATGAAGGTTAAAGTGAATGTGGTGATATGTGGCTGTTGGGCAGGGTTGGTATTAGATGATGAGGAATACTTAGTTGGGCAGGGTAGGTATTAGATGCTGTGGAATATTTAGTTGGGTAGGGTTGGTATTAGATGTTGAGGAATCCTTAGTTGGAGATGGTATACTAAGAGTTGAACTGTACTGCAGTTTCGAGTGGTGAGTTATCAGGAGAGGGGTTTGGGTTACTATTTATTTTTATTTATTTGTTTACCGGCAAAGTCCACTGAGCCAGGCTAGCTCATTTTCAGTGGAGGCCCAGGGAGAAAAGCTCCAGAGAACAGAGTACAAAAGAAAACTAGCTCCAGGGAACATAAAAAGCATACAAACCATAATAAAATTAAATGTAGTTTACATAAGAATTAGCTTAAAAATAGAGTATAAAGTTACAGAAGATTATTGGAGAAACATAATACAGAGGTGTTTGGAAGTTAATAATAAGAAGCTGTTAAACCCAGAAACAGAGTAATATCAACAGATAATTGTATTTGATCAGGAAGTGGGAAGATGGAAGTAGTGTGAAGGCATAGAGGTAAGGGAATGATAAGTGGGACAGGGATTAGTATAAGTTAGTAGGCAGTCAGGCAGCACAGGAGAAGGATGATTGATGTAGAAGAGGGTGAGAGGGAAATTGTGAGAGAAAGGTGGGGGAAAGATAAGGGAGGTAGTTTGGAAGAGTAGAGGGAGAGTGGAGAGTAGTGAGAGAAGGGTGGGGTAAGGAGTTAAAAGATGAGAAGAGGGGATGTTAGATGAAGTGTACTAATGGGAGTTTAAAAGACAGAAGGATATTGTGAGTAAATGGGCTGGAAAGGTTGAGTTTAGGTAATGGATGAGGAAGGGTTGAGCAGTTACATAGCCACATGGAAGAGAGACGATTGTGCAGTGCACTTTTGAATTTAGAGGGTGTTCGCTGAAGGTGTAAAGATGCAGGAAGATTATTCCAAATTTTGGAGATTGTCCAGGAGTATAAGAATCTTCCTGCCGGTAGTTTGGGTTTATGTACTTAGAGAAAGTATTGGTGTTCAGAGCATAAGGAATGAACTGGGGAGTACAGGGTAAGGAGGGAGCTGAGTGCTGGACAGTCCTGAGGTTAAAGTTTGTGAGGGGTTGTGAGCTGGAGGAAGAGAAGGTAATGGGGGAGTTTAAGCTATTTTAGTTGCTTTAGGGCAATACAATGATGAGTGGAGTGACGACTATTTGTAGCAAATTTAGCAATTTTATTATAACAAGTTTTTAATTGTGTTATTAACAAGACTACAGATTAGTTAGTAAGGGAGCACCATAAGTTAGTATTGGTAGAAGGTATGATAAAGCTAATGCTTGTTTTGAAGGGAGGGAGAGGAATTTGTTATGTCTATGTAGTAGCCCAAATTTTTATGGATTTCATGTTATTTTGGATATGTTGATTGAATTTAAGAGTTTCATCTATAATTACCCCCTAATAACTTAGTATGAGTAACTAAGTTTGTTTCTTTAGTATTTAAAGAGAGGTGATTATTGTGAAGCCAGGTTTCTACTGTGGTAAATGCAGCTTGGGTGATTTGATTTAGAGTTACTGAGTTGTGGGCAGAGCAGACAATTGTGGGGTCATCTGCCTACTGGACTAGGGAGTCCTGCTGAATAGTTTGGTGAAAATTATTAATAAAGATGTTAAACAGAAAAGGGTCTACAATTGAGCCTTGGGCAACACCAGTATGCTTATGAATGTAGGAGAAAACGGAGTTCTGCCATTTGACATCATTATCTCTTTAGAGAGGTAGCTTTTGAACCAGATGAGAGACTGAGTGGGTAGGCCAATACTAGACAGTTGGGAGAGAAGGATAGAGTGTGAGAGAGTATCAAATGCTTTTGATAAATAAAAAAAAAGGGCTGATACAATGTTACCAGAGTCGTGTGCTTTATTCGCAATGTCTAAGAATGAGATTAATGCAGTAGATGTGCTATGTCCAGTCCGGAAATTGTGCTGAGTAGGGGAGAGAAGATTATATTTTAGAAGGTAGTCTAAAAGTTGCTTTTGACCACATTTTCTAGAATTTTTGAGATGGGGGGGTGGTAAAGCTATGGGTCTGAAGTTGGAGACATTGGCTGAGGGACCACCTTTATGAAGTGGTAATATTATAGCTTTTTTTCCAGAGACCAGGGACACGATTCCTGTATGGATACATTAATCAAAATGCTAATGGGGTAGGCCACTGCAAGTCTGAGGAATTTGGCAGAGATATTGTCAGTGGAGTTGGAGCAGGTCTTTAGTTTTAGAAGCAGTTTTTTGATCTGGAAGGTAGGTATTGGAGAGAGAGTGAAAAGTGGTGAAGGAGTCAGATGAATGCCATTTGGAGAAGGAGTGTCAGTGGTTGGAGAGGGGTGGTGAGAAGTAGTTGATGAAGAGGTAGTGTTAGTGTTGAGGAGATGATGGCAGAAAGAGGTGATACTGGCAATAGTGTCAATAAAGTAGTAATTAAAGATACTTGCAATTTGTTCTGGTGGTTTATCGGGGTATGGGCAGGTGCTGAGTTTGGTGCCTGGGTTAAGAAGATTGTTGATAGAGGACCAGAAAGCTTTAGGGTTAGTTGTTCTACTAATTTGCTCATTCCAGAAGTAGTTCTGCTTGTCTTTAGAGATGAGTTTCTTAGCTTGGTTACAAAGTCATCTATAATGAATAAGATTGGATGTATTTTTAGATTTAAGCCAAGCTTTTCTAGCTTTGTCTCTGTCGGTCATAATTTGTTTGGTAGCTTTAGTTAGCCAGGGGGTATTATTAGTTTTGGTTCTTTTAGTTCTTGAAGGGGCTAGGCTATCTAAAATATTTTGAAATGAACTATTAAAGAAGAACAAAGCATCATCCAGGGGAGAGTCTTAAGGATGTTCCAGTTAATGCTTTTCAGGATTCTGTTGAAGGTGTCAGGGTCAAATTTAGAGAGATTTTGGACTAGTTTTATATTATTTTTTTGGGGGGGGATAACTGAGCTATCTCAGATGGCATATGTGGGTAGATGGTCACTAACAGAGTTAGACATAGTGCTAGATGTTATAGATTTAGTGGGATCTGAGAACAGAATCCAGTCTAGACTGGATCCTTCATTAGTTTTGTTATTGTACATAGTAGCGGTAGTAATAAGTTGGGTGAACTGAAACAGGTTTATGCCAGTAACAAACTGATTAGAAGAGATAGAGGACCAATCAATATTCATGTCCCCAAGGATAATTGTTTCATTTTTTTACAGCGAAGAAAAGCCAAGATAAGATGCTTTCCAGAGTTGTAATGTCATTACCAGGTGGGATGCATAGGACAATGATACGTAGCCTTTTTGAAGGATTCATTTCAAGACAAGAGATCAATATCTCAGCATTTTGGAACTGAGGGATCTAGTAATTGTATGGAGTACTACTTAGGGAACTGGGATAGATGAGGGCCACACCACCACCTTTTTTATCTATTGTCAATCTGCTCTGATAATGCTAATGTTTGGTGGAAGAAGCCTGGAGTCTTGAATGGAGGATTTTAGTCAGGTTTATGTGGCTACTAGTATGTCAGTTTTATTTTGTGAGAGCCAGGCATGCAGCTCTGAAGTTTGGAAAGTGGAAACTGAGAGTAGGTATATGATGTGATTGAGGTCATTTGGAGAGGGTAGAGTTTGTGAGGTTGTAAGGGTTGGTGGGTCCTGGAATGGGGTGGATGTCACCTGAGCAGGTCAGAATGTAAAGGATATGAATGGAATGATGAATAATGTTGGACAGTTTAGAGATAATGTAGTGAAGGGAATGGAACAGGGAGTTATGTGAATAAAGTAAGCTGTAGTTAGAGGACAATAGGTATATTTTAGTGTACAGGATGGGACATGGATGATAATGGCTAATGCCTGAGCAGGTATTATGTGGAGTACAAGGACAGCAGGGGGAAGAGTATGCATTAGGAGGCAGAGTATGAGGGTTTAGTTCTGTGGCTTTGACTAAGGTTATAAAGAGTAAGGAAATGGGATAAGGGATAGTATGATATCTAAAGTGAGGTATTTAAAATATTAGAAAGTGTGGACAGGAAGTGATGAAATTAGTTGAAAGGAAGAGACTGGGAGAGACAATAGGAGAATGGTTATGAGTGGAGGGGGAATGGCTGGAAACAGTGAGTGGGGAGTAACTAGGGACAGTAGGAATGGGATTGGTTGAGTGTAGAGAAGGGAGTGGTTAGAAGAGTATAAATGTAATGAAAGTAGGGGTGGGTGGGAAAGGGTGTAGGGTAGAGGAGCGGAGTCAGCCCAAGCTTAGCAAAGGATGAATGGAGTGGGCAGGCCCTTTCCCTGTTTGGCCTCAATGAAAAAGAAAAACAATCAGTAAGGTAAGGAAAATCAAATAAATTATGAAGGTGAAGGCAGTGTAGAGAACAGGGCTAAAGCTGAAGGAATTGCAGCAAATAAATGTTGGTTGAGCAGTTAAGGTGAGTGAGGATGAGAGAAGAGAAGTTAAATTTTTGGCTGGGATGTAAGAGTTCTTTAATGAATGTCCAAAATTAAGGGTTGTGTTAAATATTATTCTTAAAAGCTATTAGTACATGTTTTGTCTTCATTTATTTGCTTGTTAGTACGATTGTGAAGCATTCTGAAGTTTAAGATACTGAAGTATTTTATATTTTTGCCATTCTTTCCACATTTTTTTTCTCTTTCCTACTGAACTAGTATTCCTACTCTTTTTGAATAACCAAACTGCATTATTTGTTTGCATTCTCTTTCTTCTAGGAGGGTAAGGCTATTTAGGATATTTAGAAAAGTTGTATTGAATTCAATTACAGCATTGTCTAAGAGGAGGATTTTTACGAAGTTCCAGTTAATAGATGATTGTGTAATAATGAACATTTCTGGGTTAAATTTGGAAAGGTTATGTGCTGTTTTATAAATAGGTTTAACTGGATGTGTAAAGTGTCCAGTTGCATAGACTGGGATATGACCACTGAGAGTCTGACATTGTACCTGTGATGGAGTATTTGCTAGGGTATGATACTAGGATCCAGTTTAATACAGAATTTGATGTCTTGCTATAATGTGTGGGGCTATTAATTAATTGTACGAAAACATACAGGTTCACTCTTCATCTAAGGGTGTTAGATTTTATGCCTAACCAACTGACATTCTCATCAGCTAGTAAAAATTTTTCTTGTGGAAATGTTAAGGATATCTAATGTATGGTATCTTCCAGTATAGCTGTACTATCACTGGAGGGATTATAAAGGACAGTAATACACATGTGTTTACAACTGTTTATTTTGAGGAATGCCATAAGAAGTTCTGCTGACCTGAATTTTGGTGTTGGTTTGCTGTAAGGTGAAATGTGATAGGTAATGGGAAATATTAAAATAATACCACCACCTTTCCTCTTTATACAGTCATTACAGATGCTACAGCCAGGAGGTATAACTTCGAAGTGGTTTAAGCCAAGTTTTAGTTAGAGTGAGAACATCAGACTTACATTGAGTAATCAAGGCATGTAGTTATGCAGTTTTATTTGTTATACTTCTAACATTTAGTGTAGCAAAACAGCAAATCACCAGGGTTAAGGATTGGCTGTTGGGTTACAGAAGTGTGTGGGAGAGAATTATCTTTGTGTTCATTGTGATAGGTGGGGCCAGGATTAGGCCATTGTTTTTATGGTGCAGGATTGTGTCAGTGAAAGAAAGTAATGCGGTGGTGGTGCTGTGAAATGGCCTGAAGTCATGCTGGGTTTTGGAGAGGAGATTGTTAGTTAATAGATAGTTTAGTAAATGAGAGTTTATAAATTTCTCAAGAATCTTGGAGAGTGCGGAAAGGATGGTGATTGGGTGGGGTGGCAGTTGGAGAGGTCAGTGGAGGAGCCCCCTTTATGTATGGGAATGATGTGAGAGATCTTTCACAGAATGGGCACATAGCTTTCTGATATGGAGCGGTTTATTAATATGGAAATTGGATAAGCTAGGGTGTCTGCAGCTATTTTTAGGATTGCAAATGAATAATTCCACTTGCCCTTCGTATGCCTCGTCTAACATAGGCCTATACTGGGCAAGGGCAAGAGGAATGATTGGTTTGTAATCCTGTTACCTGATTGGGTATGTACTCGTATGAGAATATATTTCCATTGGAAAGGTCAACACATAGCCTCACTGTTTCATTGCATACTAAGAGGCTTTACGAAATATACACTAAATTTCTCATCTGGTTGTTTAGATGTACTTTTCTAACGAATCAGTACTTAATGTATTAATGACTGGATAATAGTTTTAAAGGCCATGATAGATCTATACTGGAGGAGATGTGTAAATGGCAAGAATAGCGTTTGATTTGCAGTTTCACCACTTATGAGTATTAATGAGGCTTCAACACCATTGGAGAGTTACTCTATATAGTGGCCCTCTTGGACCTATGCTGGACAAGGCATATAGAGGGGAATAGTAGTGATTGGTGAATAATTCTACCAACTGATTGGCTATGAATAATGGTTAATGGAGTGCTTTTTGGCCATTAATTTGGCTGACAGCTTCGTTTTTATCCAATGAGGTGTTAGTATTATGGACCTATGTTGGAGAAGGCACAATCAGGAAAACAATAGTGATTGGTGAATAACTCTATTGTTGGATTGGTTTTAAGAGATGAGTAAGGAAGCATGTTCTGGCCATTGGTTTGGTTGACAATATTGTTCCTCCTCCAATAAGAAAGCAATATTATCATATTAGTTATTGGCCAATAGTTCAACTAGGATGTCGGAAGTGGGAAAATGATTGGCTAAGCTTTCCTTTTTAAATGTTAAAATTGAAAAAAGCTTTACGATCTGATGAAGGCTGAATAGCCAAAAGCGCTTATCGGATGTTATTTTTCCTTATTTTAGCATTTGCTTATTTTAATAAATTATTTGTTTTTAACAAATCACTCATACGCTTTGGTGTTTCAAAGATCTGAAGGACAGAATTGTCGTGGTGGTGAATTGCCGTGGTGGTGCTACGAAGTCTTCTATTGCTGCTTTTCTCTTTTTTGTCTTCAACACCTTCAGAGCAGATTGGAAGTATTTTCTTTTTACAACTTCAATCTACTGCACTAACTACAAGATTTTTGTAAGGCAGTATCCAAGAATCATATTAAACTTATGAAATATATTTAGAGCTAGAGACACTTGTTTTCCCCCACTTCTGCATCTGTGTTTTGTACTCAAGTACTGAATCTGCTGGAAGGGTTGCTCTACCTCCACTCACAGACCTTATACTGCTTTGGTTGAAACTAAATTAAAACTTTAGCATATTTTATTTTAGCAGTGCAACATTTCCCTGGAGAAAGCAAATAAAGCCCATAAAAAATTATCAAATACTGTGACTCAATTCAAGTGGTCAGAGTTCAAAGAGTTAGCATTTTCCTACCTCATTAATGTTATTAGATAACCATCTGTGGCAGAAGTAACTACTTTCCACTGAACTACCCAACTGGCTGAATCTGCTGCATTTGCACATGATACACTCAGACTCATTCCACTCCCCTACCTTACCCCTGATTCCCACCCACCTACACATCATCTACACTTATACTAAGCTAATTACCACCCACATGAATACCACCAATCAGGAAACAACATATAATCTATATGTCTGTCCCTCTTTTACTCATCCAGTAACCACCTCCTACCTTTCTTCTTTCTATCTGCTGGATTGCATCTACATTATAACTTAAAAATCCTTCCCAGTTCACCCAATCCACAACCAGTCAATCTCATCCAACCTTGTGTCACTGTTCAAAGAGTTTACATTTCACTATCTATCTTTCTAATGCACATAGGCTAAAGGCTCTCAGTCCACTCCAACACAAAAACCGCAATTGATTATAGAATAATTTATTGTAAGCTCTTTTGCTGGAAGAAATTCTCCAGCTTCCTCAGACAAGAAACACTTTTACAATTAAACACACTCTCTTGAAATTCAATTTAAAAAACACACTACCAATGAAATTAATTGAACCTCCTGATGTCATGCAAGCACATTAAAAGTTAAAGCTACACAGCAATAAACCATCACAATAGCCGTGATAGTCAATTATTCAGCCCAACAACATACTATTACTACAATTTTAAAAACATAAAAAATTGCCAGTACTATTATGTACTTTTAAGTGAAGATGTGCAAATTATGCTCAATTAAAAAATGCATGATTGAAAATATATGTATAACATGTACAACCACCAAGTACCCACAAAAATTCTTGCTGTCCATACAATTGTTATTACAAAACTATTATGGAACCAGTACTGAACTTAATATTCATAGTTTGGAAATTCTGACATCCTAGCCAACCAAAAATAAAACTAAATGAAAAAATACAATTAGGAACTTGCGTGTAAGCGCCCAAAATAGGAAATGAATGAAAACCATTTAGATATACATATGTATAGAGTACACTATACAAACCAAACTATACTGCACCTTATAAGTAACAATACGCAAATTACAGATATGTAATTTTATCAGTATAATGACAGGCAATACACACATTTTGAGCTCACCTAATACAGCGTATGACCCACCTTTACCTAGCTAAGGCTTTCTTTTTTAATAAGCATTTTATGGACAAAGCTTCATTTAGCCCTGGTAAAGTGTGAGCACTTGTCCGAATTTGCGTGCTAATTCAGCTTCTTCCAATGCCAGCTCCCAGGGACCCTCTCTTAAGTTTCTCTCTATTTTTTCTAAAACTACAAAGGAAAACCTGTGCATGGGAAATTCTAATATGTGTTTTGCTAATGCGTTCGTGATGACTAAATTACTGATACTATATGTGTGTTCATAAATTCTTTGTTTAATTTTTCTTTCAGTTTTCCCTATATAGAAAGCCTCACATTGATCGCAAACTGCTGCATAGACCACCCCTGAGAATGCAATTAAATTTAGCATTTAGAACATATTCTCTATCTCTAATTTTATTACCTTAGTGACATTAATGAAATGACATTGGTGGCATCTGCCACATTTGTACATCCCTATAAGGCCCTTGACTGTTTTTTTAGGATTCTCGACCAAGCTTTTCAAATTTGAGCCTCTTCTATATGTAACCTGGGGCACTTGACTGAAGACTCTTCTTAACCCATAGTCATCTTGAATGAACCCCAATTTTTGGTGATGATTTCCTTAATATATTGAGAATCCAAAGAAAAATTTGTCAAGAATCTAATGTCCTGCCTAGCATTAGAGAGCTGAGAGTGATTGTTCTCTACCTCTAAATGTAATGGAAGGGAATTGATATTGTACCCTTTTGACAGGGGATTGATATCGCACTTTTGACACCAAGGGGAGAAGTGTCCTGTCGTCTTTGTTGATAACTTCATCAAAGATGCATTCAGAAAACCTTTGGGTAGCCCTCTTACTAAACATAGATTTTAGGAATTCACATTCCATGATGAAGTCTGCAAAGCTGGATACCATTCTTGCTGCCCTTACTGCCTGCCCCTTGAATACCGCTTTCCTTTGATGCAGCTGGTGGCAGCTTAAAAAATGCAAGAATGCATTTGAATAGGTGGGCTTACGGAAAATGGTCGTCCTGAATCTAGTATTTAAATGATCTTTTGAAAGGTGGATATCGACATAATCAATTTCTTCATACCCTAATTGATAGGTAAATTCTAAAAAGTTGGTGAACGTTGTAATTTCATCTACAAATGATTGAATTAAAGATGCTTCACCTTTCCATATTAGGAACATGTCATCCTGGTATCGTGTGTACCAGGTGACATGTTCCCTAAATTTCAAATTTTTAAATAAAAATTCTCGTTCCCAATAAGCCATTACACTATTGGCAAAACTACTTCCACAAGGGGCACCCATGGCTACCCCGCTTTTTTGTAAAAAGAACTGATTCTCAAAGAATAGAAAGTTGTTATTCAGGACCACCTCTAACAGTGTTTCAATAACATGGATGTCTTTGTTATCAAGCCCCTTGAGGTGAAGGGACTCCCTAACCCATTCTACACCTAGTTGCTGGGGATATAACAGTATACAAATCTTTAACATCCACTGTAATGAAAATTAAACTGTCATCATACTCAATATTATTCACATTCTCAAGAAAATGTCAAGAATCATGACAGATTTGCAACTCAGATCTGACTTTTGATTTTAATTTGGCATCCACAACTTTAGTACATGTGATGGACCTTGTACCATCCACTATTGGTCTATAATGTGGATTAATTAGGTCCTTATGAATGTTGGGGGTCCCAAAAAACTTTGGAATAATGGGTGCTGGCATCATTAAATAGTGTAGGACATCAATATCGATACTCCCTTCCAGAAACAAGCCGTTTAACATATTGATAGTCCTATATGTACCATTAAGCTGGCTGAGGATGACTTGTTCATATACACCACTATCTAAAACAGTCTGCATTCTACTAATATAATCATGCTGATCCATGAATATTAACCCTCCCCCTTTGTCGGGTTTCATAACCCGTACTTTACATATATTCAATAGCTCAAAGAATGCAAGTTCTTCGTTAGTGGTGTTCTTGAACTTATTTACATACCAAGTGTTATTGAACAACAACCTTCTAAAATCCATTTCACAGGCTTTTTCAAATAGAGCTAGAGTATCTTGTAACTGTGGGTTGAAAAAACTAGATACTTTCAAGTTGTTAGTCAATGTAGAGTTAGACCCCATAAGGTAAAAGAGATTCAACTTGTGAACAAACAATTTAAGGTCTATAATGGTTTTAACCAGCTGAGTTAGCATGGCAAATTCGGACAGGTGCTAACACTACCAGTATTAACTTATATGGTTTCTCTCAGCCCATAAATACACCAATAAAATATAGCAAGCCCTCTTGTAAGACTTCTACACTGGATTGGAATCTCTCAACTAAATCATGTAGTATCTATACCTGTGGCACACTCTACTATGACCTAAGTAACCACCTGCCCAATTTTGCTAACAGGCTTATATGTACTCTAGTAAATACATTGATTACAAGAATGTATGTAATCTATCCAATTTTATTGTAGAGACAATTTCATCTCCACACTCAAGCAATACAATTGGAATATCTTAACAAATCTTCTTCTAGATGAAGCCACTCACAAATTTAATGAAACCTTTACCAATAGATTGAACAAGCATGCTCCCTTCAGCTGAGAAAGAGTTAAACTTACCTCTACCATAAGAAAATATCTTGGGGCGTGGCCATGATGAGCATCAGATAGCAACAGACTTCTTCAGCTTCACCAAGTTTAACTTTTATGACAGGAAATTATAATTTTTAAATTATCCTAGGTGATTTATTTTTACATAAATAACTTCTGGATGGTTAATTCTAGGATAATATAAAAAAATGAATTCGACAAATGTACCTGTCAAAATTACATTGGGAATATTTCTACTCATCAAAATTCCTCAGAATGAGTTTCTCAAAAGGCAACAATCAAGATACCAGCTTCAGAAAGGAACTACAAACCTTGTTATCTAATATGCAGGAATTGACAACTAAAACAGATAAAACACACTCAAACATAGACAACTTTAAAGAACAATGTTTTAAGCAAATAGACTTTATTACACCAAGATCTACAACAACCTGTCCAATCCCATTGCACATCATCTACACTTATACTAAGCTAATTACCACCCACATGAATACCACCAATCAGGAAACAACATATAATCTATATGTCTGTCCCTCTTTTACTCATCCAGTAACCACCTCCTACCTTTCTTCTTTCTATCTGCTGGATTGCATCTACATTATAACTTAAAATCCTTCCCAGTTCACCCAATCCACAACCAGTCAATCTCATCCAACCTTGTGTCACTGTTCAAAGAGTTTACATTTCACTATCTATCTTTCTAATGCACATAGGCTAAAGGCTCTCAGTCCACTCCAACACAAAAACCGCAATTGATTATAGAATAATTTATTGTAAGCTCTTTTGCTGGAAGAAATTCTCCAGCTTCCTCAGACAAGAAACACTTTTACAATTAAACACACTCTCTTGAAATCCAATTTAAAAAACACACTACCAATGAAATTAATTGAACCTCCTGATGTCATGCAAGCACATTAAAAGTTAAAGCTACACAGCAATAAACCATCACAATAGCCGTGATAGTCAATTATTCGGCCCAACAACATACTATTACTACAATTTTAAAAACATAAAAAATTGCCAGTACTATTATGTACTTTTAAGTGAAGATGTGCAAATTATGCTTAATTAAAAAAATGCATGATTGAAAATATATGTATAACATGTACAACCACCAAGTACCCACAAAAATTCTTGCTGTCCATACAATTGTTATTACAAAACTATTATGGAACCAGTACTGAACTTAATATTCATAGTTTGGAAATTCTGACATCCTAGCCAACCAAAAATAAAACTAAATGAAAAAATACAATTAGGAACTTGCGTGTAAGTGCCCAAAATAGGAAATGAATGAAAACCATTTAGATATACATATGTATAGAGTACACTATACAAACCAAACTATACTGCACCTTATAAGTAACAATACGCAAATTACAGATATATAATTTTATCAGTATAATGACAGGCAATACACACATTTTGAGCTCACCTAATACAGCGTATGACCCACCTTTACCTAGCTAAGTCTTTCTTTTTTAATAAGCATTTTATGGACAAAGCTTCATTTAGCCCTGGTAAAGTGTGAGCACTTGTCCGAATTTGCGTGCTAATTCAGCTTCTTCCAATGCCAGCTCCCAGGGACCCTCTCTTAAGTTTCTCTCTATTTTTTCTAAAACTACAAAGGAAAACCTGTGCATGGGAAATTCTAATATATGTTTTGCTAATGCGTTCGTGATGACTAAATTACTGATACTATATGTGTGTTCATAAATTCTTTGTTTAATTTTTCTTTCAGTTTTCCCTATATAGAAAGCCTCACATTGATCGCAAACTGCTGCATAGACCACCCCCTGAGAATCGCAATTAAATTTAGCATTTAGAACATATTCTCTATCTCTAATTTTTATTACCTTAGTGACATTAATGAAATGACATTGGTGGCATCTGCCACATTTGTACATCCCTATAAGGCCCTTGACTGTTTTTTTAGGATTCTCGACCAAGCTTTTCAAATTTGAGCCTCTTCTATATGTAACCTGGGGCACTTGACTGAAGACTCTTCTTAACCCATAGTCATCTTGAATGAACCCCCAATTTTTGGTGATGATTTCCTTAATATATTGAGAATCCAAAGAAAAATTTGTCAAGAATCTAATGTCCTGCCTAGCATTAGAGAGCTGAGAGTGATTGTTCTCTACCTCTAAATGTAATGGAAGGGAATTGATATTGTACCCTTTTGACAGGGGATTGATATCGTACCCTTTTGACACCAAGGGGGAGAAGTGTCCTGTACGTCTTTTGTTGATAACTTCATCAAAGATGCATTCCGTAAAAACCTTTGGGTAGCCCTCTTACTAAACATAGATTTTAGGAATTCACATTCCATGATGAAGTCTGCAAAGCTGGATACCATTCTTGCTGCCCTTACTGCCTGCCCCTTGAATACCGCTTTCCTTTGATGCAGCTGGTGGCAGCTTAAAAAATGCAAGAATGCATTTGAATAGGTGGGCTTACGGAAAATGGTCGTCCTGAATCTAGTATTTAAATGATCTTTTGAAAGGTGGATATCGACATAATCAATTTCTTCATACCCTAATTGATAGGTAAATTCTAAAAAGTTGGTGAATGTTGTAATTTCATCTACAAATGATTGAATTAAAGATGCTTCACCTTTCCATATTAGAAACATGTCATCCTGGTATCGTGTGTACCAGGTGACATGTTCCCTAAATTTCAAATTTTTAAATAAAAATTCTCGTTCCCAATAAGCCATTACACTATTGGCAAAACTACTTCCACAAGGGGCACCCATGGCTACCCCGCTTTTTTGTAAAAAGAACTGATTCTCAAAGAATAGGAAGTTGTTATTCAGGACCACCTCTAACAGTGTTTCAATAACATGGATGTCTTTGTTATCAAGCCCCTTGAGGTGAAGGGACTCCCTAACCCATTCTACACCTAGTTGCTGGGGATATAACAGTATACAAATCTTTAACATCCACTGTAATGAAAATTAAACTGTCATCATACTCAATATTATTCACATTCTCAAGAAAATGTCAAGAATCATGACAGATTTGCAACTCAGATCTGACTTTTGATTTTAATTTGGCATCCACAACTTTAGTACATGTGATGGACCTTGTACCATCCACTATTGGTCTATAATGTGGATTAATTAGGTCCTTATGAATGTTGGGGGTCCCAAAAAACTTTGGAATAATGGGTGCTGGCATCATTAAATAGTGTAGGACATCAATATCGATACTCCCTTCCAGAAACAAGCCGTTTAACATATTGATAGTCCTATATGTACCATTAAGCTGGCTGAGGATGACTTGTTCATATACACCACTATCTAAAACAGTCTGCATTCTAATAATGTAATCATGCTGATCCATGAATATTAACCCTCCCCCTTTGTCGGGTTTCATAACCCGTACTTTACATATATTCAATAGCTCAAAGAATGTAAGTTCTTCGTTAGTGGTGTTCTTGAACTTATTTACATACCAAGTGTTATTGAACAACAACCTTCTAAAATCAATTTCACAGGCTTTTTCAAATAGAGCTAGAGTATCTTGTAACTGTGGGTTGAAAAAACTAGATACTTTCAAGTTGTTAGTCAATGTAGAGTTAGACCCCATAAGGTAAAAGAGATTCAACTTGTGAACAAACAATTTAAGGTCTATAATGGTTTTAACCAGCTGAGTTAGCATGGCAAATTCGGACAGGTGCTAACACTACCAGTATTAACTTATATGGTTTCTCTCAGCCCATAAATACACCAATAAAATATAGCAAGCCCTCTTGTAAGACTTCTACACTGGATTGGAATCTCTCAACTAAATCATGTAGTATCTATACCTGTGGCACACTCTACTATGACCTAAGTAACCACCTGCCCAATTTTGCTAACAGGCTTATATGTACTCTAGTAAATACATTGATTACAAGAATGTATGTAATCTATCCAATTTTATTGTAGAGACAATTTCATTTCCACACTCAAGCAATACAATTGGAATATCTTAACAAATCTTCTTCTAGATGAAGCCACTCACAAATTTAATGAAACCTTTACCAATAGATTGAACAAGCATGCTCCCTTCAGCTGAGAAAGAGTTAAACTTACCTCTACCATAAGAAAATATCTTGGGGCGTGGCCAAGATGAGCATCAGATAGCAACAGATTTCTTCAGCTTCACCAAGTTTAACTTTTATGACAGGAAATTATAATTTTTAAATTATCCTAGGTGATTTATTTTTACATAAATAACTTCTGGATGGTTAATTCTAGGATAATATAAAAAAATACGGAATTCGACAAATGTTCCTGTCAAAATTACATTGGGAATATTTCTACTCATCAAAATTCCTCAGAATGAGTTTCTCAAAAGGCAACAATCAAGATACCAGCTTCAGAAAGGAACTACAAACCTTGTTATCTAATATGCAGGAATTGACAACTAAAACAGATAAAACACACTCAAACATAGACAACTTTAAAGAACAATGTTTTAAGCAAATAGACTTTATTACACCAAGATCTACAACAACAAAAAACACAAATTAATGGAAAACAGACTGCAGGAAGGTAAAAACAACACTGATTTTTTTCTTAAACAAAATACTGCCCTACAGAACAAACTATATGACCTGGAGAATGGGGCTTGAAGGAATAATTTAAGAATATTTGGACTGCCTGAAATTTAGAAGGCAATAATATGGTAAGTGTTCTATCATCTTGGTTACCTAAAACATTAGACTTGCCAGAAGCCTTATCTTTCAGCATAGAGAGAGCTCATAGGTCTCTGTCTACCATTAATGCAAATTAAAAAAACACCTAGATCTGTTATTGTTAGATTTCTCTCTTCGCATGATAAGGAGATGGTACTAAAAACAGCATGGACAAAAGCTCCTACTAAAGTTAATGGCATTTGTCATCAGATTTGATAATAACTATTCTTCGAAGGTTATAACTAAAAGGAAAATATTTCTATCACTAACAAAAGAATTAACGAAGGCTCAGATCAAAACTCATCTTCCATTAACAGCTAAACTAAAGATATTTTTCCAGAAGGTCCTAAAATATACGAAGACTTAGGCTCTGCCTTGGCGTACATCAAAAAGCATAAAATATTAGAAAAACATATAGGATATGAAATGGGCAAGTCCATCTCTGAAAAGAACAGCATCCAAAATATCCTGGAAAACAACTGAAAAACAAGAGAGACTGAAAAACAAATAATAATTCACACAAATTAAAGAGGTTAACTAATATGGACATATAATACTCTGAGTTTAATATCCTGAAAAATGAACTCATACTTGAAGGTTAGTTACATTATTAATAAATTTTCTTTTCTTGTTTCCCTGACTTGCTGATATAGTTTAATTTATAAATACTGTGCTTCACTATAGGTTATTACATGTTTTGAACATAAGAATGTTATTAACGTAATTAAAAAAAAGAGATAAATATATGTTTAGATATTTAGATGGTAGTGCTTGTGTTTATGGTAATGAGTTAATGGTATACTGAAATATAATTTGTTATACAGCTTAATTTATTGGTTTTAGTGACTTTGATAAGGTCTGGTTAAAGTGTATAGTTCATGCTCTAGCATTATTAAAAAGGCACTCTGCGATGCATATACAGTGGCTTGTGCATCTAACAGTAGGAAAGCTGTTTTTAAAACTGTAAAATTAGCTTCACTTACAGTTTTCCCGTGTATACTGTTTGAAAAGACAATTTTGAGTTCCCACCAGCTTAAGAAGCATAGCCATGAGTGTTAGAAGCCTTCACTGCACTCCATTAATCCACAAGAACCTGGTTACTGCTGCAAATCAAACGTTGACCTCTAGTAATGTGTAATTAAGACAAGATAACACTGGGCACACAGTTTCAGGAAGGAAAATTGCCACAGAAGAAAAAAACGGAGCTTCAAGCAAAATTAGTAAATTAAATGCTTACTAAATAACTGAAACTGTTAAATTATAAATTTGGAATTGTTCAGCTTTCCTTTTTTTTTTAGCAAAATAGCATTTACAAAGATGATTCTTATAGTTAAATGCTAAAAGTCAAAACTTTGAGTAAAATAGATTGTTATTTGCTGACAACAGTTTACCTTAAACAAAGCCTGATGGATGGAAATAACTTACTGCTATGTATTTTACTTAAATGTGAACATTTAACTTTCATTGAAATGCAGCTTCTCATAGTGAGACATATTACAGAGGTTTTAAGTATATAGTGTTGATTCACTTGCATATTTTAAGTAAGTTAAAACCTCGTTGGTTATCTTGATAAAAGATTAGTCAATATCTAGATCATTGGCCAAGAGAACTTAATTCTTTGAATGGGTTGGTATTGGCGATAGTTATTGTTGTAACCTCATAGAAAAATGCTGCATTTACTAGGTTTGCTATTTCTTTTTTATATTTTTCTTCATATGCTAACGATGTACTTGAATGCAATAATGTCTCTATATGAAGTTAAGTGTACATGTGTATATAGCCATTTCAAGAATGATATCTGATGCAGAGTTTAACAGTAAACTTCTTAACTTGTATCTGACATTCATTCTAACTAGTTCATATTTCCTATCAGGAGTTGATATACCAGTTGGGGTTACACAAGATAACACCTAATATTTTTTTCTTATTCATTAAAATAATGTCCTTGGAGAAAAGGATATTTGAGATAACTTGTCAAAGAAATAAAAAAAAAAAAAAGCTGACATAAAAACCTAATTGTCTATCAAAAGATTTAAACTAGTTCTCATTACTTATATTACAATAAGTAGTTATATATTTGAATGATACATCAGAGCAGTATATAGCTGATAGATTTGGAGGTTTTCATTATTAGCGTCTATAAGTGACTTATCAAAATGTACACTCTGCATATGGTAGATGAACCTATAATAGACAATAGTATATTTACTGATTTTAATAAAGACATTTAGAAGTATGTTCAAATGCACACACAAAACACATGAATCTGAATGGCACAGTGTGACAGATAGGGAAAATGTTTCAATATTAATCATTGTTTGCTAGCCAACAATACAGTTAACCAACATATTTGCTGAAATAATAAAAAATCACATAAAATCATTTGATTGCCTACCACTGGGCAAGATGTTTAAGAATGTATATGGAACAATGCATAGAATATTATCAAAGATGCCAAAGCTAACAAAGTTATTGTATATATGCACTGTTTGATGATTTTTGTGAAATGCCTTGCATTGCTAACTTTTATTAGTAAATTGTTCATGCTGTTAGGTTGTTGATTCTGAATTATATCAGATCAGATTTATGGATGCATTCCAATTTAAGCATAAACTTCTAGTAGAAGTTCTGATGTTTATTCTAATACAGGTTCCTCTTGATTTAAATACAAACCTAGAATTCTATTTATGAAATGGTAAAGATACTTAATATAAAGAATATTATTAAAAAGAATGTACATACATTAAACATGACATTTTAAATGTTAATAAGCTTTTTAACTTGTTCACTTACTAATCATTATATATTATTTTATAATTATATATAAATTGATGTCAAACATTAATACACTAGTTTGATCAAATATTAGTTAAAATAAAAATAAATGGAAATGGGATAGTAAGGAAATTACTAAAAATAAATGCTGGGTGGGGCTGAGGCTCTGCTGTTATTGATTGAGTGGAAAAACTGAATGGCTGATGCTACTCAATTTAGGAGTTTATAAGTCCAGGCTGGGTGCAGGATTTGTTTATAAGGTTGTGCAAATAATTTATAGCTGTAAAAATACTTTTTCAAGACATCCATTATTTGTACCATACACAAAGCTCTAATTATAGCTAGATCCAAAGCATTTTTCATGTTTAAAATTAAACTATTCATGAATAAATGACTTCCAAAAACACAAGATAAAGGGAAATTTAAAATAAAGAAAACCAAAATGAATCTCAGATAGAAATAAATAAATTTTACCTGTTAAACTACTAAAATGGTTTTGATGAGAGGTATTTCTATAAACATCAATGGTTTAAATAACACTTGCAAAAGAGGAAATCTATTTAGATACCTAAATTTACAAAAATCTAATATAATTTTCCCACATCTTCAAAAAAAAAGGATATATCCAAACTACAAAAAAGGCTATTATTTTATCCAGTTCTGAACATTCACAGAAAAAAAGAGGTATACCCATTTTATGGAACAAGTCATTACCTATTCCTAAAATAATAAATGCCTATCAAGACGATAAAGGAATGTTGTGCTCAGTTATAGTGGAAATAAATAAAAAAAACTTTTCTTTGGTTAATGTTTATTGGATACCAGGTACAGGAATAACTATCATTAAACAACACCTAAATCAAATTATTCTCTTTGAGAAAGGAAATATTATAATGGCAGGTAACTTTAATTGTATCTTAAATGAAAATGAAACTAGTACTAAAGGTAAAAGATATCATCACAGGCCAAACACTTAAGAGACTTCATGAATTTGTTTCACCTTAATGATATAAATAACCAAGCAAACCCAAAATCATTACCCTTTTATTTCTTCTCTAATAGACATGGTTCCTACTCAAAAATAGATAAGAGTCCTTATCTCTCAACAATTAACTAATGACATAATGAAATCCATGATGATCTCCTACCCATTATCTGATCATAATTCCATTACTTTTGAATTAAACAATAATTCATTACTCAATGTACAGTTAGAATACCAGCTTACATTACCAAATTAGAATAATTCAAGGAATTCATAATAAATACATTTATAGAAATAAATACCACCCCTGATACATCAGTGATATACATATGTGATGCTATTAAAGCATATATATATATATATATATATATATATATATATATATATATATATATATATATGTGGGTGTGTGTATGGGAAAATAATAAATTGGTATAACAACAAAAGAAAATTTTGGGATAAAGATCTACAGGAGATACAGAATAAGTTAGATAACCTTAGACTTAGTCAAAATGGTAAACACATAAATAATGACATTAATATATTGATTTTTTTCTTTAAACAATAAATATCTAGATATCCTTTGTCACAAAACAATGATATGTTTAGAAAAAACACACATTTCTTGATTTTTCTAATAACTCCTAATATTTAAATAGACTTAAAAATAAAATCACAAAACTCAGCAAACACAATCATATTAAAGAAATATATTCTACAAAGATGAGGAGAAAAGTATACAATGTTCAGGCATATTAGAAGAATTCAGGGAACATTTCCACAAAATCAATCATAAAGAAATATCTATAGACTCAAAAGAAAATATAAAAAGGTTTTATAAATAAATAAATACACTAAAAAACATCTTAACAAACAACAAGCAGACTTAATAGACAAACATATCTCTTATATAGATATTCAAACACAAATTAACAAAGTTAAATTAAATAAAGCTCCTGGGAATGATGGAATCATACTGAAAATATATAAAATTATGCCTAGAAATGCTTTAACATTATTACAAAAATTAACAATCCAAAATGAAGCTATAAGTCCTCCTTCTTGGAAATACACATTTACAACACCTAGAATACAACCAAATAAAGATTCAACAAAATGCTCCTCTTACAGACCCATTTGTCTACTCAATGTGGATTATAAAACGTTTATGAATATATATGGTGATAGACTGAAACATCTTCTCCCAACCTTGATTGATGAGGATCAAACTAGTTTCATAATAAACAGAAACATATGGGATAATATTAAAAGAACACCATAAATGGGGAGGGTTGCTTCAGGAAGGGCATCCGGCACAAAACTTTGCCAAATCATTTCATGCGGACAGCAGTAATTATTTACATACCGGATCAATCGAGGCCCGGGTTAACAACAACCATCACCAGTACTGTTAGCCAACAGGATGCTGGTGGAAACTGGGCTACGGTTGGCTGAAGGAGGAGAAGAGGGGGAAGGCATGGCCGAAGGCAGGAAGAGAGGAAAAAGGATAGGACTGTGGTAGTGAGGGTCGGAACTTTGAATGTTGGCAGTATGACTGGTATAAGGATAGAGCTAGCTGATATGATGGACAGAAGGAAGGTTGGTATACTGTGTGCAAGAGACCAGATGGAAGGGGAGTAAGGCTAGGTGTATTGGAGATGGGTTCAAATTGTTTTAGCATGGTGTGGATGGGAGGAGAAATGGTGCAGGAGTTATCCTGAAGGAACAGTATGCTAAGAGTGTTTTGGAGGTGAAAAGAGTTTTGGATAGTGATGTTTATGAAGCTAGAAATTGATGGTGTAATGTTGAATGTTGTTAATGCATATGCTTCACAAGTTGGGTGTGCAATGGATGAGAAAGAGACATTTTGGAGTGAGTTGGATGAAGTGGTAATGACTGTAACCAAGGGTGAGAGAGAGTGGTGATTTCAGCAGATTTCAATGGGCATGTTGGTGAAGGGAACAGAGGGGATGAGGAAGTGATGGGTAGGTATGGTGTTAAGCAAAGGAATGCAGAAGGTCAGATGGTAGTGGATTTTGCGAAAAGGATGGGCATGGCTGTGGTGAATACGTATTTTAACTAGAGGGAGGAGCATAGGGTGACATACAAGAGTGGTGGAAGATGCACACAGGTGGATTATGTCTTATGTAGGAGGGCAAGTTTGAAGGAGCTTGAAGACTGTAAAGTGGTGACCGGGGAAAGTGTAGTTTGGCAGCATAGGATGGTGGTTTGTAGGATGACGCTGGTGATCAAGAAGAGGAAGTGGAGTGTAAGGGCAGCACCAAGGATCAAATGGTGGAAATTGAAAAAGGGTAATTGTGAGGAGGAGTTTAGGGAAGAGTTAAGATAGGCACTGGGTGGCAGAGAAGAGTTACCAAATAGCTGGGTAACTACAGCAGAGCTAGTAAGGGAGTCGGCTAGAAAGGTGCTTGGTATGATTTGGAGAGAGGAAGGATGACAAGGAGATATGGTGGTGGAATGAGGAAGTTCAGGAGTGTATACAGAGAAAAAGGTTGGCAAAGAAGAAGTGGGATTGTCAGAAAGATGAAGAAAGTAGACAGTAGTATAAGGATATGAGGTGCATGGCAAAGAGAGAGGTGGCGAAGGCTAAGGATAAGGCATATGAAGAGTTGTATGAAAGGCTGGACACTAGGGTGGGAGAAAAGGACCTGTACTGATTGGCTAGACAGATGGACTGTGCTAGGAAAGATGTGCAGTAGGTAAAGGTGATAAAGGATAATGAGGGAAACATACTCACAATTGAGGAGAGTGTGTTGAGCAGATGGAAAGAGTACTTTGAGGGGTTGATGAATGCAGAGAATGACAGGGAGAGAAGGTTGGATGATGTGGGGATAGTGAATCATGAAGTGCAATGGATTAGCAAGGAGGAAGTAAGGATAGCTATGAAGAATGGAAAGGTTGTTGGTCCAGAGGATATACCTGTGGAAGCATGGAGGTCTTTAAGTGAAATGGCAGTGGAGTTTCTAACCAGATTGTTTAATGAAATATTGTAACGTGAGAGGATGCCTGAGGAATGGAGAAAAAGTGTTTTGGTACCGATTTTTAAGAATAAGGGTGATGTGCTGAGCTGTAGTAACTACAGAGGGATTAAAATGATCGTCACAGCATGAAGTTATGAGAAAGAGTAGTGGAAGCAAGATTAAGAAGGGACGTGATGATTAGTGATCAGCAGTATGGTTTCATGCCGGGGATGAGCACTACAGATGCAATGTTTCTCTGAGAGTGTTGATGGAGAAGTACAGAGAAGGTCAGAAGGAGTTGCATTGTGTTTTTGTAGACTTAGAGAAAGCATATGGCAGGGTGCCTAGAGAGGTGTTGTGGTATTATATGAGGAAGTTGGGAGTGTCAGAGATGTATGTAAGAGTGGTACAGGATATGTACGATGGTAGTGTGACAGCGGTGAGGTCTGCGGTGGGAGTGACTGATACGTTTAAGGTGGAGGTGGGATTACATCAAGGATCAACTCTGAGCCCTTTCTTATTTGCAATGGTGATGGACAGGTTGACAGACGAGATCAGACAGGAGTCCCCATGGACTATGATGTTTGCAGATGACATTGTGATCTGTAGTGAGAGTAGGGAACAGGTGGAGGAGACCCTGGAGAGATGGAGATATGCTCTAGAGAGAAGAGGAATGAAGGTCAGCAGGACTAAGACAGAATATATATGTGTGTGAATGAGATGGAGGATAGAGGAATGGTGAGGATGCAAGGAGTAGAGGTGGCAAAGGTGGATGAGTTTAAATACTTGGGATCAATAGTTCAGAGTAATGGTGTGGAAGAGAGGTGAAGAAGAGAGTACAGGCAGGATGGAGTGGGTGGAGAAGAGTGTCCGCTGTGATTTGTGACAGATGAGTACCTGTAAGAGTGAAAGGGAAGGTCTACAAGAGGGTAGTGAGACCAGCTATATTATAGGGGTTGGAGACAGTGACATTGACAAAAAGGCAGGAGTTAGAGCTGGATGTGCAAAGTTAAAGATGTTAAAATTTGCACTGGGTGTGACAAGGGTGGACAGGATTAGGAATAAGTATATTAGAGGGTCAGCTCAGGTTGGAAGGCTTGGAGACAAAGCCAGAGAGGCAAGATTACATTGGTTGGGACATGTGTTGAGGAGGAATGCTGAGTATATTGGGAAAAATATGCTAAGGATGAAGCTACCAGGTAACAGGAAAAGAGGAAGGCCTAAGATAAGGTTTATGGATGTGGTGAGAGAGGACATGCAGGTGGTTGGTGTGACAGATCAAGATGCAGAGGACAGGAAGAAATGGAAACAGATGATCCACTGTGGTGACCCCTAATGGGAACAGCCAAAATAAGATGATGATGATCATTAATAGATTATTTAAATAAGAAAAAAAGATTTAGTTCTAATAAGTTTAGATATAAATTCAGCATTTGATTCAGTAAACTGGGATTCTTTGTTTATAATACTTAAAAGTTTAAATTTCTCAGATAACTTTATAAACTTAACATATTTATACAAAAGCACTCAGGCATATATCAAAATTGGTACCTATTTAACACAAAATATTCCAGTTTTAAAAGGAACCAAACAATGTTGCCCTCTTTCCCCTTTGTTATTTACTTTAATTATGGAACCTTGGGCTAATTCTATAAGAATGAATAAAGAAACAGAAAAATTTAATACACACTCTGAGATCACATCTAAAATTCATCTCTTTGCAGATGATGTTCTCATTACACTTAATGGAAATATGTCACCCATGTCTGTTCTATTTGTTAATATGGAAAACTTTCAGAACAAATCAGGCCTGTCATTTAACAACGACAAAACAAAGATACTTCCTATCTACTTAGAAAAAAGCAGAATAGGATATCAATACCTTAAATATATTCCCGATTCGGGTCAGTTTACATATTTAGGGATAACATTAGCTAAAGATATCTAAAATATTATACATATTATAGGTTCATAGGTAGGTACAAGACTATCAGCCCGAGGGCCTATGTAAGCCTAGCCAACAAGGTTCCCTGGTTTACGCCACCCAAGAAAGTTATTTTCCTGTACCACTGTCGAGCAGAGACACAGAAGTAATCTCCGGGGTGTATTTCCTGTTTCCCATCCACCCATCAAGATTTTTCTTGAAGAGTGCTAATGAAGAACTTTGCATGACATAGATGGGTAGCCTATTCCAGAGTATGGGAAGTCTCTGGGACAGGAATCTATCCCTCCAGCATGTCTTGTTTATTGTGGTGACAAGGCTTAGGTCCCTGGATCATGTAGCTCGGAGGGACTGGGATTTCTTTAGGTGTAGCATGTCCAACAGCTCTGGGTTTGACATAGCTTTATATATTAGGCAGAGATCACCTCTGAGTAGGCAATATGCTATGGAGTAAAGCTGCAGTTTTTTGAGATGGTCAGTGTAGAGCATCTGTTTGAGGCCAGTAATCCTCTTTGTGAGGTACTTCTGTGGCCTTTCCAGCTGCTGCAGATGTCTTGTGAGGTACATTCCAAAAAGGGGCATTGTACTCTATAATGGGTCTAATGAGTGTCGAGTAGAGGGGAACAATTACCTCTTTTTTCCTGGATGAGAACCCTTTTATGATGAAGTGTGCCACGTTTTAATTATATTAACATAGTAATTATAACAACCTACTTAATAATATTCAATCTCTTATAACCAAATGCAATAAAATCTTCTTTACAATGGAAGAAAGACTAACAATAATTAAAATGATCATTCTTCCAAAAATATTACATATCACTCAATCTCTTTACTTCTCCCAAAATCAATAGTTAAAAAATTAAATTCAATAATGCTAAGATTTTTATGGTATCCAATCAAACCAAGAACAGCCCTAAAATATCATTTAAGCAGCTGGACAAATGGAAGAATTGCCTTCCCAGATCTAGAGTTATATTCAATTTCTTCTATAATCAAATCTGTAATTTTACTAGTGGATCTTATATACTCAGCTAAATGGAAAAATACTGGGAAGCAATCTGCATAGACATATTCATTAGTCCCCAATCATACAAAATAAACACTTTAAACAACCCATTTATTTGGATATTAAAAGCTATCTTTACAACACACATTACGCCAAAAGTCATCTAGCTATATTTCAACTATTATAATTAATTTCAGAAACTTCATATACAAATATCCAATATATAAGGAATGTTTTTTTCTCTTATACCCCATAGCCTATACACAGGGAATTGTGTCATCTTCTGATCCCATTAAAACTTTCTATTTAAAGAAAAATGGCTAACATATTGGTTTCAGTTGATGATAGATAATGAAGTAACAACTGGCTCCCCACCTAAGCACCATGTTCAATCATACTCTCACATCAGGCTTTGTGCCCACTGAATGGCACACAGCAACAGTTATCCCGCCCCACAAAGGGGGAGCCACCACTGATCCTGGGAACTATCTCCCTATTAGCCTGATCTGCAATGCCATGGAATGTATCATCATGGAACTCAAACAAAGACATTGGTAACCTCCAAACTCTAGACCCCACCCAGTTCAGGTTTGTAAAAGGCAGATCATGACTTCTGAACCTGATTGACTTCTTTGAGGCAGTCACCAAAGCCGTAGATGAGGGTAAGGTGGTTCACACAGCCTATCTTGACCTCGCCTAGGCTTTCAACACCTTCCCCCATTCTGGAATTATAGCTAAATTCACTAAACTAGGTATAAATCCCTACGTCACAAGATGGGTTGCCGACTGGCTCACTGACAGAACCCACACTATGAAAGTTGCAGACTCCAAATCTGACTTCAAACCAGTGACAAGTGGAGTACCGCAGGGTTCAGTCCTGGGACCTCGCCTGTTTGGTATCTACTTCTCCAAAGTACAGGCTAACACAGAAGGCCTTTGGCTAATGAAGTTTGCAGATTACTTCAAACTAGAAGCCATAGTCAAGTCCCCAAATGATGTGGACATCCTACAGAAGGGCCTCACTGAGACAGATGCCTGGTGTCAGAGACATGGCATCAAGCTCAATGCCAAAACATGCATGGTCATCCCCTTTGGTAAAAACTCTGTACCCATGAACTACCACATAAACGGCAGTCTACTTAACTCCAAATGTGAGATAAGAGACCTTGGGACCCTGGTGGACAGTAGTCTCTCCTTTGATAATCACATCACCACAGTAGTCAAGAAATCCTTCTATGTGGCACACCTCATCACAAAAGGGGTCTCATCCAGGAAAAAAGAGGTCATTGTTCCCCTCTACTTGGCACTCAGAGCCATTATAGAGTGCAATGCCTCTTTTGGAATGTACCTCACAAGACATCTGCAGCAGCTGGAAAGGCAACAGAAGTAGCTCACAAAGAGGATTACTGGCCTCAAACAAATGCCCTACACTGACTCTGTCAAAAAACTCCAGCTTTACTCTGTAGCATATGGCCTACTCCTAGGAGATCTCTGCCTAACATATAAAGCTATATTAAACCCAGAGCTGTTGGACATGCTACACCTAAAGAAATCCCAATCCCTCTGAGCTACACACTCTAGGGACCTAAACCTTGTCACCACAATAAATAGGACATGCTGGAGGGATAGATTTCTATCCCAGAGACTTCCTATACTCTGGAACAAGCTACCCATCTATGTCAAGCAAAGTTCCTCATTAGCACTCTTCAAGAAAAATCTTGATGAGTGGATGGGAAATAGGAAGAACACCCCAGGGATCACTTCTGTGGCTCTGCTCGACAGCGGTACAGGAAATTAACTTTCTTGGGTGGTGTAAGCCAGGGAACCTTGTTGGCTAGGCTTACTTAGGCCCTTGGGCCGACAGCCTAGTACCTACCTATGAGCTCTAGAGTTTGAACTAGAAAACAATTTATGGTTAGAATTACAAGCATATAGACAACTCCTTTTAAATAAATTTCAGTTAATATCTCTCACCAATAAAGAATCTGTTGCATGACTGTTAAACTAAATACTCATGAATATACAACATAAAACTACATTCAAAGGCAAACTATCTCAAATATATAAGATAATTAGAGATGAAACACATAGATGCTCTGAACATTTATGGAATTATTATACATCTATTAATGATAAACAACCTGATGGACAAGATAAAAAAAATATTTTGAAATCAGCTAACAGAACTACCTCCTCACTTAGATGGAAGCTATACACATGGAAATTTCTGTATAGGGCATTCTACACTCCACTTATTATGAGTAAGATCACAAAAAAAGATAAGGTATGCAAAAGATGTAAAACAGAAAAAAATGCCGATTGGGCACACATTTTCTTTTGATTGAACAAATAAAAATGTTATTGGGAAAAAGTAAATGAATTTCTACAAGCTATATTTACTGATAATTTTAATATAACTAAATCTATGGTACTCTTTAACACACCTATTTACTGTGGTATTAAAAAAAAAAAGTGCAAAACAGACAAGAGAGACCAGCAGCTGTAGCATCAGTATCCTTTATTAGGCTGGTAGTAAAAACTCCATAACCATGCAACACATGTAGCATCGGTATCCTTTATTAGGCTGGTAGTAAAAACTCCATAACCATGTAACACAGACTGGTTTCGGCTAAATAACTTCTAAACCGAAGGCTTAGAAGTTTTTTTAGCTGAAACCGGTCTGTGTTACATGGTTATGGAGTTTTTACTACCTGCCTAATAAAGGATACTGATGCTACATGTGTTACATGGTTACGGAATTTTTACTACCAGCCTAATAAAGGATACTGATGCTACAGCTGCTGGTCTCTCTTGTCTGTTTTGCACTTTGCCTTGGTTTGAGTCCTTGCAGCCGCCATACTTGCAGAGTCTTTTTGTGTTTGCTATTAAAAAAAAAATCAAACTCCCTTTGTTATGATTAATCCTATCAGTGGCTAGAAAAATCATAAGAAACTGGATTTCAGATACTCCGCCAACATTCAATGAATTTAAAAATACTATTACAGAAGTATGCCACATGGAACTTTGGACTACCAAGTCAAGAACTTCTAGAAATACACATTCTTATAATATGTGGGTTAGTTTACAGGAATTATTAAAAAAAAGAATGTTTTACAACATGAAATTTCGATTATAACATATGCTTTTGAAATGTATAAATGGATGTCTTTGTAAATACTTTTGTTTTGTTGTATTCACTATATACATGCATTTGTTCAAAATTAAACATATTATAATTATATGTTTAATTTGTTTATATATAAAATCCAATAAAGCTGTTTTTAAAAAAAAAGAAAATATTTCCTAAAACTACAATCTACAAGCTCTGCTACAGACAACCCTCCCGTATTTTTAAAAACTGCAGCTCAGGCTCTATCATACCTAGTATCTATACTAATAAACAGATTCAATCAATAATCTTATGCCTCAGTCAATTTTAAGAAGCCCTCTTCATTAAGGAAGACCCACTCCAACTTCAGACAAATTGCCATTCTGTAAATTAGAAAATTGTATCCATTAATGCAATACTTTACCATAAATAATCTTATCTCTCCCCCACAATATGGTTTTCGTCCCAATCATAGCACCATTACTGCCCTAAATCACTTTGTCAACAACATTAATAAAAACAGAAATACTGGAAACCTAGTATCATCCTTATTCCTATACCTTGTCAAAAGCATTCAACACTGTCTGGCACCATAAGCTATTTCTAAACCCTCCTTGCTCTCCTGGTTTAACAGCTACCGAACAGATTCCAAGCAGTCAAACTGTGGCAATAATACTCTTCATGTCTAACCATTACTGTAGGAGTGCTACAAGGTTCCATACCTGGACCCCTCCTGTTTAACATTTATAAATGAGCTACACACTGCTCCCAAGCATGGCACTTGGACAAAATGCAGGTGACTCTGCATTCATGTCTACACCCTCCAACCTACAAAATAATTCAAGAAATTACTCAAGAATCCTTTATGTTCATACAATTCTTGACAGAAAACTCAACTCTTACTTAACCCCCCCACCCCAAAAAAAATTACTTTACCCCCCCTAAAACATTCATCCAAAGCAAATTCTTGTCAAAATCACTTCATTAAATAACACTGATTGAACAGGTCCCTAACACCAAACTCGTAGCATTCACAATTGATGTCAACATGAAATTTGACCTACACATCCAGACGGTTATTTAAAAAAAAATAAATAAATAAAAACACCAAAAGCTAGGCCCTTATATATAAAAGAAACCCTGCCAAACAGAACTAGAAAAAACACAGTAAAGCCTACCTGCCTCCCCACTCTTTACTACCCTAGAGACTTCCACACATCAAAGTTAGAACAATACTGCAATAAAATAGATCACTTTGCTTCAAATCACCCTTTTACAACTCATTGCTGTTCCACCATTAAATAACTAAATTGGACTGAACTCCCACATCACCTTTGCTGTAGACAGCTACTACTAACTCATACTCTAATATGCAACCCTGAGAAGTGTCCTGCACTAAAAAGCATGCTTCAACAATACCACCCTACCAAAGCTCTTTGCTCTGAAGACAAATTCATCAGAAGCCTCCTTATACTCAAGCTCTGTAATGACCATCTGGAATGCCCTCCCATGTGCTCTTAAGCTTCTTGAGAACCAGGAAGCATTCAAAACAAATCAAAGAGGACACCTCACAACATCCTAGCTATGTAGCTGTACATCTTCCAGATAAGTGTAACATCTCCACTTTCTTCCTCCTTTTCTACTATGCCACTGCTCTCCTCTACTCTTGTTACCAACTATCACTCTATGGTCAACAACCCTATCGTCTATCAGATCCCTATCAGTTTATCAAATTTCCAAAACTTCGAAGGCCATGTAGGGACCATATGTTTGAAGTGTTGAAACTTTGAAATAAAATAAAAAACACTAAAATAAAATAAAACAACTTGCCTTTACATTTTTGCAGGGGGGCAAGCCCCCCTGCACCCCCACACCCCCTACTAATTAAATATTCCAACTCAGAGATGTACTACAGTGAGTAAAATGGCAAATCCCGAGTTCTGCTCTCTGTGCCGATCTCAATACAAAGTCTGAAGTTTCAACACTTCGAACATATGGTCTCAGCCATATGGACTTCAAAGTTTTGGAAATTCAATAAACTGATAGGGATCCCGTCTATCTATGCCTCTCTAAACTCTCTTTTACCACTCATTTCATGTATATCTTGAAATTAAATCAAACTTTTGCTATCCACCCTTTCTAAATGACTCAGTACTCTAATGTGACATTAAACCTACTGCATAGTCATCTACCTTACTATATCTGTATACAATATAATTAGTATAGAAGCATTTCTACTATATATAGTTGCTATCTCATCTATTTTGACATGGTAAAATTTTGTTTAATAGTATTCTGCCTGACATTGTTGATATTGTATAAGCTAAAATATTTTGATTGTACTGCATGTACTGAAGCTTTTCTCCCTGGGCCTCTGCTGAAAATGGACCTGTGTGCCCAGCCTGACTTCCTCAGTCAGCAGATGTAAAATAATTTCGAACTTTCTCTAATATTTATATTATAGCTCTCTTAAGACTGTTTACGTTCCATATTTTTATAATAATCATTGCAGTATGTGAGATATTTCAGTTGCATTGATTTAATCATGTATCTGAATGCTTAAAGCAGACATATTATTGCTTTAACTAATATGCATTAACAATAATGCATAGCTAAAATATTATTTCTTGTAATACATGTTACTAAAATTCAGGGCCTAAACAAGTAATCTGGACCTAAAATACTAATGCTGCTTCCTTTGGAAACTTCAGAAATGTGAGCGTACTTTAGATTCCCCCAAGTGTCTGCTAATTTAAAACTTCCTAGGTTGCCAGTTAAACAAAACACTATTCTGGCAACACAGTGAAAATGTAAATAACGTTTTTCTTTTTTTCAAGAAAAAAAGCCTGACAAGTGACAACCATATGTATAATACAGACTTTGTAAAATGTAGTTAAAACATAGAATTTATATGTATAACTAGGCTAACAACCACTTGGACCTTTATAATCTTAGCCATGCATCACAAATGTATCTTGCAAGTCAAAGTTTTTTTTTATGGCCTAGAAGTTATTTTAAGGAGTATATGTAAGCTATGGTATGATTTCATTAGAGACACAGGTGCTAGACCTGGGGTGAAGTTCTAATTTCCCATCCACTGATCCAGGTTACGCTTGAATAGGGTTAGGGAAGAACTCTGCTTCATGTGGATGGGAAGCCTGTTCCAGAAGAGGGGAATATTCCGAAACACATACCTGTACCTTCAACATGTCCTATTTATGTTCCAAAACAGGTTCATGTCCTGGTTATGTGGATTTGCAAAAGGTCTATCAGAGCAGGATCCTAGTATGTCAGACATAGGTCACCTCTCAGTCTGTAGGAAGCAGAGTACTGAGCTAGAACTCTGAGGCTCTCTACATAGGATATTTTGTTTACACCCTGTATTCGTTTTGTGAGGAAACTCTGTGGACATTCCAGTTGTTACATGTACCTGGTCAGGTACATACTGAAGTGGGGGGGGGGCTGTACTCCATGATGGGTTTGTTGAGGGCCAAATACAGAGGAACAATGACCTGCTTGGAACTAAATGCTACACCCTTGCTTATAAGTTGAGCAATATAGAATGATTTCCTTACTATCTTAGTTACACTACGTAGTTTGCCTTAGAATACTTCCTAACAGTTGCAGGGTTTGCCAAGTTCACATCACTGAATTTTATTTCAAAGAAGACAGCTTTCTGCTGTGACCTTACCATATAGTATGCTGCATTGGGGGGCTGCGGTTTTCACCTATATTTGAGTATCAGATCCAGTATGCTCGCACCACTCCTGGATGTATAAAATAACTGGTCCAGGGTATTTATATTTACAAAGTCCAGGAATATATGGACCTTCAAGTTTGGGGTCATGAAGGAATACCATTTTATACTGGGGAATTTAAAGTCCCCCATGAATATGGTATTGGGCTAAATGTTGAGCGCCTCCAGTAAGTCTAAGAATGAAATATGGGTTTTGTGGGTCATAGAAAGTTCATAGGTTCATAGGTTAGTACTAAGCTAGCTGCCCTTGCGAGCCATTTCAAGCCTAGCCAGTTAACCCTTGTGAGACTCAAACCCTGCACCTTGTGTTTGTATGGCAAACACCTTAACCTTTAGGCCACCCTCCCAACCCTGTGAGTGAATCACTGTGAAAGTGAGCTATAGCTTGAAAAGGGTATGGTGTAGGACTTTCCTACAGTAATTTTGACATCATCCTGTTTGACTGACCTTGAAGTATGTTTGATTTTGACGTAGATCATGGACACCTCCACCTTTGGTCACTGCCTGTGCAGTAGCTTGTCCAAATGTGTGGGAAGCACTGTAACTCTGCTCTCCGCAGCTTTAAACTATGTCTAAGTAAATGCAGGGGTGTCTGCATTCTCCAAGGTGAGTAGAGCTTCGAGGGAGTGCAATTTCTTGTTTAGGCTCCTGGTATTGAGCACCAGCACCTTTAAGCTTAACTGAGTTGATTTTGTTAAGATGAAAGGTTTGTCACTTTGGCACTGATGTACCATGGGGGGGGGGGGGGGCAACAATGCTTTAGTCAATATTCAAAAGCCTGGCAAAAGAGGAGCAAACCATCCTTTTCAAAGCAATGTGGTCTGTTGACTATATTCTTCTATGCTGACCAATATTGTGCTCCTTTTTGAATGACACCAGAAGCTGAGCTAATTGTTAAAATCAATCATTTTCTGGTCTTATAGTGGCATCATCCTTGGTGAAGGTAGAATGCTGCTCAATGCTAGGCTCATACTAGCCTGGGACACAGTCTGGGAGCTCCACAATACCTCTTTAAATTGCCCATGGAGGTACATATCAGGTCATTTATATCCACATGGAATATGTCTGAGTCAGACCGGAGTGCCTACATGACTTGGTGGATCCCAGCCCCTGATAGGCAACCAACCGTGATTTTTATCCTTATTCAGCCTGGTGGGTGGGGCTTCCGTATATCTCACAATGGAGTATCCTACGACTTGAGTATTGGGTAACATTTTAGCTTGCCTTATGGGCTTTGTAGTTGAGGCTCCATGTGGTGTGGCTGCATGTGTGATGTTGGGTGTTATTTGCTAGAATGCTTTTGGGTTTGCTAAGGATAACTGATCCAGGTCAAGTGTCTGGGAGGTCTTTGGGGTTTAGGAAGCTTGTTTTTTAGAGCCTCACAGTATATAGCTGATCTGTGTGTTGGGTGCCAATATGTGTGGTGGATGTAGTGTGTGTGTTACTGACAACCTGATTGTTATTTTGAGTGCTTGTATGCAAGAATATTGCCTCCGGTGATATTGTGTACTTGCATCTCTCTCATACTATATTGGTTTCTCCAAGGATTATGGCTGATGAAGAAATTGAGAAAGTGCATATCCATGATGTCAGATCATTTTATGTGAACTACAAGGGTGTTGTTCAAGGGAGATTTATAGCTGGCTAGTTTGGGTGCTTTTGATGCTAGAAGCAAAACTTAGGCTATGTAGGAGGAGATTCATGGGGCAGTGCTCCCCTGCATGCAAACTAGTTGTTCTTCACACAATTAAGTTACTAGATACAGTTTCAGATGTAGCTTTATATGGACAATTTAGTTAAGACGTGCCTGCATCTATACAGGGCACTGCTACACACCAGTGCAGGTTGAGCAGTGAAGGCGCCAAATTTATAGAGGCAAAGAAAATTGGGTAAACTGACTTAATAGCCCACTAGACAAACAACCTCACTTTGAGCCTTTATGCGTGTTTCTCAAATTTAACAGGTTAGGCTACTGCCATTAGATAAGTAATTTTAAGTCTTCTTAATGTAAAAATGCACAAAGGTTAGCTAAAAAGTGAAAAGCTAATAGAAGCTAATTCAGCAGATACATCTAAGGACATTTTCAAGCAATTAATTCAGCAGCAAGGCCAATGGAAAACAAATGTATTTTGCAGTCTTAAAATGCAGATAAATACAATATATAATTCAAGAAATCAAAAGTAGTACACTTAAGTAACTTCGAGAAGTGCATTTTTTTTCAAGTAAAAGAGCCTGGATGGTACTAGATGCTGTAAAAATACGTCTGAGTACACAAGCAAGGATGACAAGCATGGCTGAGCGTTGAGAGTCAGCATTCAAAAACAAATCACGCCGTAGCTGTTTTTACATTTTTCTTCCACTTCACACTGTGCACTCTTCACTTTTCCAAACAGGAAATTTTCCCATCAAGTATACAAGCAATTCTGGACATATTTTATGAAATTAGATAAACAATCACTTAAAGGGGCAACTCTACCCTGGAAGCCATTCATATTTTGCAATGAAAAATTAAAAGGGGGGAGGGTTGCATAATTTATCTAGCTGTCTATCATGAGCTTTTAAAACATTCTAAACTGATTTTTGTTGCTTAAACAAGTCAAAAAGGTCAAGCTTAGTCCAATTTATATTAACAGAAAAATGCCAAACCTGTGAAAACACAGGTTAATGAGCTGTTTTGCATATTAAATATGCAAACGCTTAAAACAGTATGGTGAACGTGATACGATATTTTGAATGGAAAATAACTTACTGTGAAACAAATAATGCCTAGATGACAGAATATATTAAAAGGCTAAGTAAATGTGTTTTACAAATTAAGTGGCATATACCTGCAGAATAAACTATGTATGTAAATAAAATATGTTAAAACAAGGAAAATGAATTAGCTAGGGCAAAGAAGAAAGGATAAAGTTTAAAAAGGTGAGTTATATTTAAGGTGATTAATTAAAGGAACATATTTATTCTCAAGAGATGCATTTTAAATCCCCACAGAGAATGGATAATAATGTTAGACTGAAGTCTAATACGATATTGCCTTGAGTGAAGTTTTTTTTATCTATATTACTGAATATATAAAAGTATACTTAATTTGGATATTTACATTAGCCCGCTGCATTAATATTTAATTTTCATAAGTCTTTTTATTGTTTGCTATAACAGTCTTCCATCCAGGCCTCTCTGCTTGTCTTTTTTGGCTTATATAGCTTCAAGCCATTTATTTCTTAAGATAAGTAATATCTTTAGATTTAAGAAAGCAAAAAGGATCTTCTAAAGGGTCCAAAGTACTTGTTCCTTCTAAAAGAAAGATTTTTAATCTGGCGGGGAATAAAATATGACACTAAAAACTACTTACTTTATGGACTTCACCAGTAGTAAGCACTCCTTCATTTCTTCCATTACCTCCTGTGGATACTTATTATCAAACTGCATGACAGAACTAACAATTTGCAGTGGGGTATTATTCACCTAAGCACGTCTAATAACAAGTTCTTTGTATGGCTGAGAAATGAATTTGGCAATTATATGCCTGGGAGGGGCTTCTTCATTAATCAGATTTTTTTTCTGAGACAAATATGAACTCTCTCATTACCACATAACAAGTCATCTTGTTGGTTTAACACTTTGGGAAAACAGCTGGTGAGGAAATTAACCATGTTGCTACTTTCAGTTTTTTCAAGCATACCATATAATTCTGATATTATTTCTTCTTTCTCATTTTCTAAGTCACCCACCTTATCCAGCAGCCAATTATTTTGTTTTAGAAAAATTTCAGTGTGGTTTCTTGTTCACCCAGGCTTCCTCAACATTATTTAATTTTGTTTCTATATTTTTATACGAGTATTTTGCTGTTGGAGCATAGTGTTTAGAAGGTCAAACTGATGCCATTTTCTTGTATATAGCTTTATATACATACCTTTTTATCCATTTTGCCTATGTTTAAGGATAATTCTTGTATGGATAACAGTATCTTCTGGGACTCCTCCTCTGTAAAGGTGGTCTTTTGCCCAACAACCTAAGAAACTGGCATCCTTCAAATAGTCTGTTGACATATGCTCTGTCAGGATGTTTTGATTATTAATTTTTGACAAATATAATTTAATCTTAAGAGAAAATATATATATATATTCTATGATTTTATATATTGCTGCATATAAGTGCACATTTTTGCTTGCATTATTGCTGGCTCATGCAGATCTTTGCTGCATTTTTATCATTACCGCTGCTGCTGCTGTTGGGCTACCTTATGCTCTTTGCGATGACACACAGGAAGTAGGAAGTACAGCAATAAATCCGTAGCCTAGAACTGACAAGCTTCATTATTAGATGCAAGAAACGTTTTAGTTTAACATGTCAAGTATCACTGATTTGCACATTTTTGTCAATGATTTTCATTATTATAAAAGAAAATCAGGTTTTCTACTTAATACAGTAACAAAAGTATTTCAAAGTTCAACACGATTTCTCACTAATACAAGATTTATTTCAGTCATATAAAGCAAGTAGAAAAATAATAAATTAATCAAAGGTGTCAATCTCTGTAAACTAAATTTACTTGTATTACCAGGAACCAAAATCAGGTCCAGTACAGCACAGTTCTTCTATTTATTTTAGAGATTCTGCAAATGTAATACCAAGAGGGGAAAATGCTTTCATCCAAACTGAATATGAGACTTCTTCAGAAATAAATTAAAAAACCTTCTCATTCATTTAAAAAGGCTTAAGCATGGTGGCCTGTGATATACATTTAACCAACTGTTAGCAGCTGTATTAATTACAAGGCTTTATGTGTATTTAACTAATATAGTAATGTTAAATATAGATATTTAAATTACAGTAGTTGTCATCCACTTTTGTGTAAAACCAGTCTGGTAAAGTCGCAGTCTGTGAGACTTGAAAGAATGAACTCAAAGCCAGAGAGCTTCTTGAAAAAAAAAAAGTAAAATTAGAACACAGGTTTTTAGAAAGTGGTTCTGTTCAGGATTATATTGCCAACATTAGTTCTGAAGTTGATAATGGGTCGGGAGATAAATGTAAATTATTAGGCACAGGGTTAAAATGGACAGCAGTACCAATTATGAATGGGAGGGGTGACTGATATAATCAACAGGTGTAATACAACAGACACCAGATGGGAAAAAAAGGAAGCTTTTGAAAGGGCATAGGTTTTACAATACTGTACTTACTCAATGTAGATTAAAAACATAATTAGAACTAAATGAAACATTTTTAAAGTGGATGAGCATCTATCTAATATTTTGGTGCCAACCCGAGATTTGTTCGCAATAATAGTATGCATAACTATTTTGAGAAAAAATGAGGAGACAGACCAAAATTGGATACAAATAAAAAGAGGAAACAGGGTACATCTAAATGCAGACACTGTAAGTGATGCACATTTATTCTGACAGATGACGTTTTGTATTGGAGAATGGTCAGAAATCTTTGGTGATGGCATCTCAGAGTTATTGTAGAAAAAGTGGTATGGTCTATCTGGCAATTTGCTATGGCTATAAAACATTTTATGTAGGGAAAACTGAAAGGACCCTATATAAGTTAATGTATGAGCACGGTTATGATATATCCAAGGAGAACAAGCACAATGTCCTGTTCAAACACAAATTGGTATATAATACATGGAAAAAAATGACTTTGTTATTAGAGATAGTGGCTATGGACCCTCAGGGCTGGGCAGTGTGAAACCTGACTAGAATATATAGAGATTTAATCTGTCAATTGAAGTTGGATGCTACCAGCCCCCAAGGCTTGTGAACACCTCACAATACCTCGAGTACTAAAATGTGTTCAGCTAAGTTGTAATTCCACATATTATCTACTTGAATAATGTTATTTTTAATCCACACATGGTGCTTGTGATAATACACTTGACTAATTACCTGTGATATTTTTAATGGTCAATAGTTGCATTAATTATGTTTATGTGTATTTAACAAATATAGTAATATAAGCATGTTCTTTATTAGTCTGTTTTTAAATGATTTTTAAGACATACAAAATTCATGGTACATTTTAATTCAGTTTTTTTTTTTAATTTATATATTTGTTTTGTGTGGATAGATTATACTCATGGGGGATAGGTTAAAGGTGTCTATGCCTTCCAAAACTGATCCTGTGATAGAATTAAGCCTTTAAATTGTGAAAAGGTTTTTGAATTTACTTCTTATCAGGCCGTGGTGGTGCGGCATTTAGCGTTGCCTCACAGTAAGAGATTCTCCAGTTTGATTCTCAGCTGGAGCTCCTTTTCTGTGGAGTCTGCATGTTCTCCCTGTGGTCGAGTGAGTTTTCAAGACATGCAGGTAGGCAAGTGTGTGTATGTATGTGCTGAGCTGGAAACTTGACACTGTAAAAACACCACTGCCAGTCAGTCTGCAGACTGGTGCTCCACTGTGGTGACCCCTAACTGGGAAACGGTGAAAGACATGCTTTTTTTGTGTTTGAATTTACTTCCAAAGAAGTCTAGAACTCAGTTTTGACTAAAGCATTGTTTTCTGTTGGTATTACATTTACAAATTTTATTAATTAATTAATTTATTTATTTTATTGCATTTGTTTACCAGGAAAGTCCACTGGGCCTAGGAGAGCCCATTTTTAGTGGAGGCCCGAGGAAAAATGCTCGAACAAGAACATCTATACAGAAAATTAAACATTAATTGGTACAGAAGTAGAAATAGTGTTACACATAGTGATTACAGTAATATATACAGAATATATACATAAAAGCAGGAATCTAGCTGGTTTGAGTACAGTAACATATACAGAACATATACATAAAAGCAGGAGTTTAGCTGGATGCCAGGTGAATTCAATCAGAGAGGTATAAACAGAGATATATTAAGTAGCATTATTGTACAGGTATCAACAAGTGATGAAAAAATAATAAATATGAAGAAAATATCAGTCAGTAGTAGCAAAAAGCATCAGAGTTTAGTTATCATATAAGGAGAAGGAAGACGTTAGGTTATAGAGCAAGAACATAGCCAGGAAGAGTTGAGATGATTTTTCAGTATCTGTTTGAAGGTGATGGTGCTGCCTGTGCTTCTTATAGAAGGTGGAAGTGAGTTACATAGTTATTGCTATATTGCTAAAATAAAAGGAAAAATCGTGTTCTATTGGTCCTGGTTGTGATTCCTGGTACTGCCTGGATACTGCTGGAGTTGAGAAGATAACAAGTGAAAAACAACAGCCGTACACAAACTATTCTGCACAGAACAGAAAAACAAAATCAGTAATCTGGTACCTCACAGAAAACCTTAATGAAACATGACTATCAAGTATATTTGTTTCAGTTTCTGTATCAGCTCTGATTAAAGAGTAGGTCTGCTTACTGTCACTCACTCTCCTGGGATATACTTGGCTCACATTAATTAGTAATGCTTTCAATGCTGAGAATGCTGATACAGACCAGTTAGGTGATAATGGAACATTCTATCTTTCAGATGATAACATACACGTACATCTCACAAACTATATTTCGGTCTCCGAAAACTGACTATATGATACTCTCCTTGGAAAATGAGTGAAACTTGCATTTTATTTTTAAGGTGTCCTGGTACATCTTAACATGTCAAAATTCCAGCATACATATTTCTTGCATCTTAATGTGTCAGAATACCAGCATAAATGCCTTTTGCTGTACTTTGGTGGCTAAGGAACTATAAACTGCACTATAATAGATAAAGACCACTTGTGTTTATTTAACAGAATAGTTAAAGACCCTGTTTAGCTAACAATCTGATTCCAAGTCCTCATCGCAGGTACCTTCTCTCATAAATCTATTAATTCTTCCACATTTTTGAACATATTATAATAGCATTATGAAAACTGTTTGGGCTTACTATAGTTAATCATATTTCATTAAGTTGAAATGTGAGTGATAAAAACTTAAATATCAAATAGTAAAAGTAATCACAAATGGTCAGAAAAGTAAATATAATAGGTTAGGTTTGGTTCATATGAGGCTAACTGCCCTTGTGGGCCAATTTAAGCCTAGCTAATTACCCTATATGAGAATCAAGCCATGCATCATGTGTTTATAAGGTAAACACCTTAACCATTATGTCAACCTCCCCAAATGATGATGGAATGATTCAAAGCCTGCACCCTTGCCACAGGAAGCAACTCATGGACAGGGTGGAGCTTTAATCCTCTGTACTAACTGCAAGAGAATAAAATAAAAGTGATAACACTCAAACAGGCAAAACAAAATATAAAATATTAAATAGCAAACAATCAAATTCTGAAATAGTAAAAATATCAAATAGTAAAAATAATCACATTCAGAAACAGTAAAAAATAAATAATAAAATAAAATAAAATAAATATTAAACACTGGGCCGGATTCACGAAACCTCTGTGTAAGACTTAATATGTCTTACTCGGAGGCTGCAGTTGAACGGTATGATGTCAGCGTGCCAGGAATATTCATGAGGGCACGCTGACTCATCCGTAACTCTTACACGGACTGAGTAGGCAAGCAGGGGGCGTGTCCAACTGCTGAGCAGTCTAAAAGTCCACGCCCCTGCAAGGTTTAAAAAAAGCATAATGTCAACAGACAAGAGTGAGTCCGCTCAAATGTACTTGCACCCAACACCACACTCCCTGACACTGTAAACCCCCATCAGAGATATAAAACGGAAAAATTTTTTTTTTTAAATCCACGATATAGCTGCCCGTATTTGCACTTGTTTGCGCGGGTGTGCCCATTGCTTAACCACAGTTAGCAACTGTGACATTGAAGAGCATATAATAACTACTTATGCAAATTAATCCAAACAGCAATAGCGTAATGGTAGAGCATATGCACAAAGAGAAGGCATTCATGGTTTGAGTCCCAGCACTCCCCTTCTTATTTATGTTTTAAATCAGTATTTGAAATAATACCAGACAAATATGATTAAAATTTTATTAAAAGCAGTGACATGGCCAATGTATCAGCGAACAAACTATATAATTTTCAAAGACTCAGATATATAATAGCCTGCCGTTAAGCAACATTTTACACAGCTAAATAGAGGTGCCCATAGTTTAATAGCGCTATACCCATCTAAACAGAGGTGCCCATAGTTTACTAGCACTTTATGCAGTTAAACAGAGTTGCCCATAGTTTAATAGCGCTTCACCCAGCTAAACAGAGTTACTTATAGTGTAATAGCGCTTTACCCAGCGCAATAGAGTTGCCCAAAGGTTAAAAGCGCTTTACCCAGCGCAATGTGTTTGCGCGGACGTGCGCGCCATGCCAACCAGGGCACTATAGGGCACCGGGGAGCAATGTAGAGCTAGGTTGCTTAAACGCAGCCACACCCCCTAGCCTGTCTAGACAGTATTAAAATAAAAGAGTGACAAGGTTCGAACCCAGGACCCTGTGCATCATAATCAAACCACAGAACCACTAAGCCATGACAGCTTAGGAGAAACAGCCACTATTAGCATACATATACATAGAAATGGTAGATTAACCATTACTAAGCAGGTCTGCAGTCAGCTTAGAATTCTCAAAAATGGCCAATCACAAAAAAGTGCAGGGAAATGCGGCTTATTTAAGCCCCATAGGCGGGAATACTCACCATAACTGATTGTGGTACCCACTTGCAGTCAGGATGGCAGGCATCGGACAGGGTAATCGCTTTAGAGCGCAAAGATGGGGCATTGAGGAGTCTAAATATATGGTTTGGCTCCTAGTCCACCAACATGAAGGCCGACTCATGCAGGGCCAGGTTCAATGGGGAGCATACAAGGCAGAGGCATGGAACCAGTTGGCACATGATCTTACCAGTGCCACAGGCATTCCCAGGACTGGTGAGCAGGTCCGTCACCACCTTGCAGACCTGAAGCGTCGAAAGGAGGACCAACTGAACCGATGGATACTGGAGGCCCGTTATATGCCCAATGCCCCACTACTGAGTAAGTATCCATGTAATTAAGTATGTAAGAAATGCTATCCTAGCCTATAGTATGGATAGGTATGTTCCAATATCCCTTCATTTATATTACAGCTGCAGGTGTTCGTTCCGTGAATCGGCAAGCCTATGCTGATAGGCTGTTAAGGCTGCGTCACCAGGCAGGTTAGTAATTACTCAGCTGGTATTATTATAGAATATAAGTGAGACAGCCTGTAAAAGAGTTCAGTGTTGTATCCCAGTAATAAAGGTCAAATAAGTCTAGAATAAAGCTTCTGTTAGTATTCTAAGATCAGATAAGTGATGCAGCCTGAAAAAGAGTATTGTACTCCATTAATAAAGAGTAAACAAGTCTCAAATAGAGTTTCCACCTGTATTGTAATATCAGAGAACTGCTTCAGCCTGAAAATGAGTGTTCTAATCCATCAATAAAGGACAGACAAGCCTTGAATACATCCTTGTATATACTGTCATATGAAATAAGTGAGTCAGCTGGAAATGATTGTTGTAACCCAGTAATAAATGTTAATAAAGCCTGGAATTAAGTACCATCCTGAAATTTAAATATAAAATAAGTGAGAGAGTGTGAGAAAGAGTTTGAAGCTACCAATAAAGGTGTCAGAAGTCTGGAATAAAGGTCTACTGCATGCACTACATAATGAAATGAATGAGACAGCCACAACCAAAGAGTGAAATGTTTTTAATAAAGTACAATACCTGGACTGTGTCCGTCCCACATTTTGGATATGTTGTTGTACCCTTGCATTATGGAGCTAGTATGGTTGTATGAAATGCTGAACATCCACAGTTGTCTTGGCCCATATAAACTGGCTGATGGGAATGACAGTATCTCAGAAGAATATTTATAGTCCTCAACTGTTTGATGTATAGTATGTACATGTTAATCCGGTACATGAGCAGCTTGTGCTTGTGATCCCACAAATGTCAGTGTGTTGCTAGAACTGTACGTAACTGCTCAAATGTAGCAGGATACTTTACCTGAACACAGCCAGATATGAACATATATGAATACAAATGGAATGTATATTAATGTAGCAGCAACATCTCCATCACCAACATTTCTAAGGTTACATACAGGGAACTGTACTAATACATGTAGGGGATAGATACCTGCATCTAGTAGGAATGTACAGTATACGTATAGGTATTTTAAGTTGTTAATGTAATATTTTACCACCCTATGTTATGTTCACAAATGATGCCATTCCGCACCAAACTGGGTATGTGTATTCACAATTAATTCCTATGGACATTTGTCCTGTTGGTTTATACATATCTGCATGTACGTTGATTGATGCATGTGCCCTGTTCACATATCCAAACCTGATGGTTTGTTGCCACCAATCAACCCTGCATGCTGTTGGAATGTCCACTGTTGTTCTAAATATGCATGTGTTATGCTTGCTGTTCAACGTTTGGAATTCATGTGTGTTTGGTTAATGGCAATACTAATGCATGCTGTTTCAACTAATTTGGAATGGTGTTGTTTGTTACTTACCCAAAATGCCATTAAATACTGCTAAACATGGGACAACTGGGAATGCGGGTCCCAGCGGACCCACCTCTCCCACCTCAGCTGGCGATTGCACCTAGTACCAGTGCCCATCCTGGGACCTCCTCCGGTGGCCCCGTGACACCTTCGGGTGGAAGCGCTGCAGGGGATGGGGCTCCAAAGGTTCCGGTCTGTGGTGCATCATGAGATCAAGCGTTCCATGACTGATCCCCTACACCATCTTGAGGCGAGAATGGCGCAACTCACGGGTGTGCCTGCCCTTCCTATCCAGCACCCAGCACAGCCTCGGCCTGGGCTGTGAAGGCACAGTGGTAACTGCCCATGGGTGAGGATCTCAGTTCCACTGTTGCCATCTGTGGGCTCATGGGCTTGCGATATCCAAACATCTGTCCCCATCAATTGTGTGTACCCACCACATGTGTCATACTCCGCCCCTGTATGCGTCTTGTTTGTCTTGTCTGTTAACCTCCCCAATCCACCTCCCTCAATATTCCTACTTCCTTTACCCCACATTCCACTCCTACCTGAAAAAAAATAAAAAAGGGCAATCTGTACCCGCAAAAAAATTACGCCCCATACATAGCTGCCCATTTCGCACACATGTCTGCTGGACATGTAAACTGATAATTACAATTGGCTGTACAACATACTTTGTTGTCCTCACTCCTCTCTCAGGGGTGGAAGGTTTCAAATCTCACTCTAAATTTCTAACATATGCACAGCTGTTGCTGGTAAAGAATTGGGCAGCTATGGACCTTCCCTACATCCTTCCTGCACATCCCGAGCTTGTTTTCCTACTGTCCTATCCTCTTTGTGCCCCCTTTTTCACCACCTTCCTATTTTCCCATTTACTTTTCTTTAAAAAAAATTAGCACTGGTGTTAGCGGGAGTAAGCACTTTTAAGCAGTATTCAGTGGGTATGCGCTTGTGTGCACTTAGCTAAGTGTAGATAAGCGTAGCTAAGCATCGCGCAAACTCACTCAAACCCGCTTACAACTGCTTAAAAGTGCCTTAGTCACTCTGTATGACAAGGCCTGTAGTCTGCTCATCAGCAAAATAAAATACCCCTGTCAGTCTCGAACCCCGGACCTTGGACACACTAGACTGCATGAATTACCACTGAGCCACAGCAGATATACAAACTCGGTGCTGAAAGCAATTTAACATGCATTACCATGAGTGAATGTAAAGGGAAAATAGGAATGGCATAAAACAAATCTTGTTCTGTGGGCCTTAACCAGCAGGTGTTGTTGAAATGCATGACATGACTGTGAAAAAAGAATCAGCCATGCTAGTAAGGAATAAGGTTACAGTAGCAGCTTACAAACCCCACACAGTATCAGAGCAGGATACACGCTGGCATATTTGCATAAGTCACAGGCTAGACCTCCCAACAGTGACTGCTCTACAGTGATGACCCTGATTAGTAAACAAACGTTAGCTGTGCCCCTCTGACTCCCTGTGAAACGCACTAACAGTAGGCAGAAAGGTGTTGAATCTCACTTCATAACAAATGTCAATAAGTGAGAGCAGACACTGCTTGCACATCAGAAAAGGTGTAGTAATAGAAATGCTCTGAATCACCCAAAGTCTGAACTGAAAAATGTCAGAACTATATAACAGGTGTATCCCAGTTATATGTACCTTTCCCTGAGGCTGTTCAAATATATACGTGGGAGTATCTGAGGCCTGTAGGAGTCAGAAACACACAGACATATCAGCTTGTCTGCTGTTACACACTCTGCAAATACCTGTAGTATGAATTCCACAAGCATCCCCTTATGTAGAAGTACAACACAGAAAAAGCAAAAGATGTAGCCATGTACTGCTAGCAACCGCCTGTGACAATGCCATTGTTCAGGTGCTGAAAAGACTGCTGTGGTGCACAGTCAAACAATGCTAGGCTGACCTCTGTCTACCATCTGGATATGTCCACAGGTGGGAGCTACTCAGACAGACTACAAGCCTTCATAGACTTACAGGTACACAGCAACTCTGCATGTTCAGCAAGATAAACATCACACGATAATAAGTAATGCACACTGCAGTTCTGCACCCCTACCCAAAGGTACTATATAGCCGTGTAGTCAGGCACAACCAAGGGTGTAGGTAGGCATACACAGTACAGAAATATGTCCAGTCGTCCTGAGCAGACTGTGCTAATGCCAACACAACCCACAAACTGTTCAGATGTGAGTAACGTACTAATGACAGTATAGCTGTTCACAAACAGTGTATGTGCCTGATATTCATAATTGGTAGTACAACATACTTAGATGTCCTCACCACTCTCTCAGGGGTGGAAGGTTTCAAATATCCCACCTAATGTATTGCATATGCACAGCTGTTGCTGGTAAAGAAATGGGCAGCTATGGACCTTCTCCACACCCATCATGTACATCCCAAGCTATTTTCCCTACTGTCTTCCCCTCTTTGAGCACCTTTTATCACCACATTCCTATCTCCCCATTCACTTTTCTGTCAAAGACATGAGTGTGGGGGTTAGCAGGAGTGAGCACTTGTAAACAGTAGTAAGCGGGTTTGCACCAGTGTGCGCATGTGTGCGCCTAGCTTAGCATTGCTAAGATATGATAAGCTCCACCAAGCTTAGCTTACTATTGCTAACATAAAATGAGCTAAGCTAAGCTTAGCTTAGTATTGCTAAAATACAATAAGCTGAGCTAAGCGTTGCTTAGCATCAGTAAGCATCGCGCAAACCCGCGCCAACTTGCTTACAACTGCTTCAAAGTGCCTTTGTCACTCTGTATGACAAGGCCCTTGTATTGCTCAGCAGCAAAATAAAATACCCTTGTCAGTCTCAAACCCCACACCTTGGACTCGCCAGTCTGCATGATGTACCACTAAGCCACAGCATATATACAATAACTTGGTGCTGAAAGAAATATATCATGCATTACAAGGAGTGCATGTAAAGGGAAAATAGGAAAGCTATACTAATACATTGCAATGAAGAAATATGACATGCATTACAAGGACTGGATGTAAAGGGAATACAGGAAAGCCATAGGAATACATTGCAATAAATACTGTTGTATGTCAGTTAATTCCCTAATTCCAAAAGAAAGTACATACTCCCATGTATCCAGTGTTAGCATTAGGAGGTGTGAGTAAACTTACACACTGAGAAGAGTGTACTTGAAGAAGCAACAGTCAGGTTTTAGTACAACATGCATTTCACTGGCTACAACCCAGCTTCAGATATGAGACATATACCAACCTTATGACTGACACAACAGTGCCCACAGCAAACAAGCATGGTCCCCACCTTGCAAAACTGAAAGGCCTATGCCTACCTAACCTATCATTTTATAGCAGTGTCCTGAAATCACAGTGAGAACTGCAATTACCACACAGCAGGCTGCATGCAATTACTAAATGGTGGGCACCAATTGTTGCAGAGGCCATCACATGCACATGTGCAGATACCTACAAAAGCAGCTTGTACTTGCTGTCCACACATGCAATAATATCACTGCAGCAACTGGAGAGAGAGAGAGAGAGCAAGCGAGAGAGACAAACAGACAGACAAACAGTTGGAAAGACCACACCAAAAAAAAAAACAGAGGCGGTTGGAGACACCGACCAACCCAAACAAAAATGAAAACAAACAGAGGCAGTGGAGGACATTGACCTAAATAAATAAAAATAAAACAACATCAACAGGCACAACAGACTGAGGTGAGACATACAAAGGTAAGGTATGTAACACAGATGTATTTGCTGGCATCCGAATGATGTGTCTGAAGGGTACTCTACATTCTGTGAACACTCCTTATGTGGTAGCAGTCCGCATCTATATGTATATGCAGATGTGCATAGGGCAAGGGACATACTGCAACTGTTAGTGAAGTCTGGACATATATATGTATTTGAAGGTTGCTATGTGCACATATCTATGTAGGTTGTAGTGTGTGGCATTGAAAACAGCAAGCAGTGCAGGTATATGTCATGTGGCGGTTAAATGCTGTGGGACTGAGTTACAGCCAGTGAGGTCTGCTACGGCTATACGGCCTGATGATAGTGAAATCCATTTTGCACAACACTGTGCAATATTATTACATAATCATATGTCTCACAACTGTTCCATAATTGATATTCCCACCAAGAAAGGTGGCCAGTATATCTGTATATATGTGCATGTATATGTACAGCAGTGGCTGTTTACAAGTATGTGTATACACATATATATATATATATATATATATATATATATATATATATATCTATATGTATGTATATATATATATATATATATATATATATATATATATATATATATATATATATATATATATATATATATATATATATATATATATATTTATATATATATATATATATATATATATGTATATATATATATATATATATATATATATATATATATATATATATATATATATATATAGATATATGTATATATACATATATATATATATATATATAGATATATACATATATACATATATAGATATATATAGAGATATATAAATATGTATATATAGAGTGATATATAAATGTATATGTATATAAATATTCATATATATATATATATATATATATATATATATATGTATAGTGAGAGAGGGAGACACATGGTCAGGCGTATTGCAACAGGTGCCTGGTGACCAAGACATGAACTGAACACCAGTGTTGATACTGCAGTGCCATACCCCATTCCAAAACACTTTACCCACTAACTACCAGATAGGTGGTTGCCTGACTAACACTGAAGGTGTCAGAAGGGACCATGGGACACAGGTGGACAGTAGCCTCCCCTTTGATATTAACAGTGCCACACTAGTCTTGTAATCTGTCTGCCTGGTATGTGTAATCACAAACAATGTGTCATGTACGGAAATATAGGTCAGTGTTCCCCTATACTCATCACAATGCCCCATGTGTTATGTACCTCATATGACAACTACAGCAAGTGGAAAGTCCACAGACATAACTCACAAAGGGTAATACTGCCCTGATACACATACCCTATGCAGACTGACTCACATAACCACAGCTACAGTGCATTGTATACCAGCCACCCAGAGGTTACCTCTGCCAAACATACAGAGGCATGCCACACCCATATCAGTCAGACAACCACCATGTCAATACCTCGCAATCCCACCGGGCTCCACGGCCTAGGTCCCTAGTGCACGCAACATTACTAAACAGCACATGCTGGAGGGATAGGCTCCTACTGGCAAATATGTCATACTCTGGAGTAAATCACCCAGCATGAACAAACAAGGCTCCTCAGTAGCAGATGTCAGACATACCCCTGATGATTGTCTGGGGTATAGATAACATGCCCTGGGAATCACCTCTGTGTATCCGGTTGACAGGAGGAAATGAAATCTAATTACATGTGTATCACAGGCCAGGGTAGCATATGGCTAGGCTGCTGTAGGCCCCAGGGACAATAGCGTATTACCTACTTATGACACAATGCACACAGACATGTACACACTGCAATACCAGCTATGTGAGGTGGAATGAGTGTGACAGTGAATGTGTGCAAGGTCTGTGATGGTGTGATAGCTCGGAGTGAGGTTGTTTCTGTCATGGTCGCTTGTGTCCTACGTCTGAGGCCAGAGAAAGATGTATGAGTTATTGGGATGCAGACATAGTAGGATGATATATGTTGTGACGTAGGTCCTTGTGTCCCATCATAGGCTGACACAATACATGTGTGCTCAGTAAGTGGTACTGCTGGTGATTCCATCCGACATTAGAACTGTTGTACCACCTGAATCTGTAGGCGTAAACAGCACAGTATGTTGTATGTTCACATTCCCTGGTAACACTGCCTTGTGTGTTTCCTGCAGTCTGCACAGATTACATTCCTCAGGCATAGGTATCTGTAAGTAGGAGCACACAGTACTGTAAGGTACATAGCAAATGCTCATCTGTGTTGGCATACATTTGTGTATGGTATGAATGTCTGATGTGTGTGTAATGATGCCTGTACCATGTCTGCAATCACATGTGTGATGCAGGGTTTGCGTGTGTACCTAGCAACATGTATACTCTGTTACAGCAGTATGCCAGCTATATTAACAACTGTGCACATATGTTAGGTAGGGCTATGGCATCAACGACTATGGTGGGTTACTGGTTATACTGTAACTGTACTTCACAGTCATTGCAATGGATGACATATATCTGCATGCATCAGCTTGATATGTACCCCCCTGGCAAGGCTGTGCATTGGATCCCAAACAGTGAGCCGAGTACTGGTGTATCATATGGAGTGTGGCAGGCACTGTCAGCCAGTTGTGGGCTGAGCACTGATATGTGGTATTGAATGTGTGTATCCTCTGACAGATGAACAGATGCTATATATGGCAGTTAACTGATATCTGTACTGTATAATGTTAAGTGTGCCACATGACTTGCTCGCACATATCGTTTACTTGTCTTACAGGCTAATACCCCTGCTACACAGCTGCAGAGAAACAGGAAATCCACCACAGCCTGGTACAGCACTATACCCTGCTGTTTTCAAGGGCCAGCCAGCACCAGCAGGAACGTACTGCACTGTGGCAAGAACTTGTTCGTCGGGTAAATGACATAGGCATGCATAACCGGACATATGAGCAGGTACGCCATCACTGCAGTGATTTAATCAGACATGTCCGGCAGTGTGCGTCTGATATCCACAGACAACAGCTTGCCACAGGTGGTGGGGTGGCTATATATCGCCCCTCACCAGAGTGGAGGAACTGCTGCTAAGTGTGGTGGCCCCTGGCCTACAGCAACAACATCATCACACATGTGTCATCATGGAGGCCGGAGCCACCCAGCATAGTGACATGGAGCATGCAGGTAACATGCCCTAGCTGTAGACTACTGTTACCTGTATTGTTAGATTATGCATGTGTGAGATGTGTACTGTGTTTAGCAGTTGTGCTGCCTATTGTATGCAATACTGATAATTTGAATAGTATCTGTACACCTATGCCTGTTGCTCTACTGTAGTTTAGCACACTCACAGTAGCAATGCCACAGGTGTGGCCACTAACAAACTGTGTCATATTCTTGCAGGGCCCTCTGGTGTGACAGCAGGGCAGACGTTACATGCTGGTGAGTGTGTTAACACTTTAAACTTGGTATTGAACTGTGCATGTCATACGTGAGGTGTAGGCCATGTACACATAACACACCCATGCATAATGCATACTGTGCATGTTTGTTGTGAGACCTGAAACATCTCAGTAATGTCAGTAGCTTCCTCATGCACATGCAATGCACCGATCATCAGACACAAATGTGGCAACACTGTACTGCACATTGGATAGGCATAGTTGACACACATGTACACAACATAACATTTTTGTCATACGCACTACACCTCAACATGCTACACATAGTGTAACCAGACACCCGCTGGCAGGTCACACTTCAGTATCCCACATGTCATCCACATACCACACGTACCATACCTGAGGGGTGGGGCCTAGCATGGGTCTGTGCAACACTTCTCAACACATAACACAGTCATGTTAGGCAATGCTCCCTATTGGACACCTCACACACCCTTGTGCAATGTGGCTGTGTAATTGTGAACTTAGCCATGGCACTGCGGTTCAGGTACAGCTTGCTAGGCAGTGGTCTAGCACACTTTAGTGGCCTTGAGTGACCACATGATGCATGATGATGATGGCTAATGCTACTACACCCTATACTGTTACAATGGCCATGTCCAGGATTGGTATCCCATCACGTATACATGCACCACCCATCCCGTGTGTGTACATAGCATGCATGTGCTACACCTGTGTCCACAATTATCTGCTACAGACACAGACACTGCAATCAGACATGGAAATCCATGTGACACACAGATAACACATGCAGCCATGGTATGTATACCTGTGTGTGATGGTGCACAGGACATTGCACAGCTTATAATACTTCCACAGAAATGTTGTGTCCTTGTACACATTGTGTTCCAGGGTGTAGGCAATCACTGAACATGTACACACATGCACCACAGCCATGTACACTTTCATCAACTATGGCTGTCTACACTCACACTGCATGGACTTGAGCAACACTTATCCTGCATGCTGACACGTGTGCGTGATTGTTTGCCTTGTGATACTGTCACCCACCTTCAACCAGTATTGAGTATGATTTGGATTTCTGTTGTGTGTGTGTGTATCTGCTGTAGTCAGGAGTGTGCATTTGTTCCTGTGTGCATGTGTGCATGTGTTCATGTGTGCATGTGCAGACCATAACGTGTGTTTCTTGTCTTCCTCTCACAGGTGCTGAGGTAGGGCTTGGCGAAATCAGCAGGCAACCTGAAGCCACTGCCACAGATAGTGGTGATGATGAAACATGTATTTTGGCACAGGAAGATTTGACAGGGTCTGTCATTGGTCCACCAATCGACAGTACGCAGCGTTGAACCCCATCTATGCGCACACTCATACTGCCATTACATCCCTCACCACCAATGGCCATAGGGGAGGGACAGCATATAGTTGGCATTGACCAGGAGAGTGTGGTACCCATGGCACGTGCATCGCCTCACAGCAGCCATAGCCATAGACCCACAACAGTACCACATAGGCGGAGGTCCAGGGGTTCTTGGGGGAGCATCACTGGACGTATTGCCCCTGGCAGGCATGCCCTCACAGGTCTTACAATGACCACTATGTTCCGGGCTGTAATGCAGGCTCAGGCGCGTATGGAACGATACACCAGGCAGGGACTTAGGGCGCAGATGGCTCATAACACTGCAGTCAATGACAGCATCCGTGACCTTGCCAGTGCCATCCGAACATACACCGAGGTCATTGATAGACGTTAGGGGGAGACAATAGATGCCCTCCACAACATGTCTTCCTCAAGCCAGGACCGTGTGGGACGGTTGTGACGTTGATGCGGACGCATGCCAGCAACAGCTGGCAGTGGTCGTGGATGGCCCACAGCTCACAGCCCGTAGTGGCAGTACCAGCCCCAGCAATGCTGGGGCTGGCTTGTCCATTGTCCGTCCCAGTAGACCACGTGCACGTGGCTCTGGCCAATCCCAGCAGGGACATGGGTCCAGTCATCATACCTCTGCCTCTGATGACACTACCCAGTCAGGGTTGGTACCCAATACCGTCCGTAGCACCCCTGCCAGACACAGGTACTGTGTCCGTGGCCGGAGACAGTGATCTGTACAGTCAAGCAGGTACAGTCTGTGGCTGTCCCACAAACCACTGTATATGGCAACCACATGGTGGAGCTGTGTGCATGCAGACACACACACATTAAGCAAACAACTAGAGCTCACACATACACACACACATTACATCAACATTGGCCCATGCTGTACTGTTGTCACACACACACACACACACACAAAACGCCCTGTGCATATGATGATACCTGTGCCGCCTCCTGTCATCTGCATTATCGACGGAGGGACAGGCTAACATAGTGCTGATGCACAGGGTGACACTATAGCAGTGTAACAATAATAGCGAGTTGTCAACAAGGAAGTCTAACTACATCCTTGTAGGTATATCTGAGCAGACATTATGCATCAAAGCTCTGTTTGTCAATGTAGCATTGTTTACACCACTGTTAGGTCTGAGCATGTATTATCCACCCATGTGCCACTTGGCTGATGTGTAATGTGTTGCCAGCATGTGTTAGCGAGTGGATAATACGTGTGTGATGTGTGCAGTACAGATTAGCAAGTGTACATCTGTGAACATGGTGGGTGCGCACTGTCTGGATGTACATGCATAGTGGACACATGGGACGTGTGGCATAGCCTGTCGTACACATTATTAACATCCCATTGCATTCTACTACAGTTATGTACTAACATGGGTAGACATGTGTATGACATGGGTTGCCACTATGCTGCAGGTGATACCGTTAATATCAGTCAATGATTTGCAGTCTGGTAGTATACACAACCTCAACAGCATGACTATAAGCAATCACTGGATGATGTCCTGACAATTGACACACAGTAGTGGGGAACCCAGTATCAACTGGATCCTTCCGGTGCTACACTATAACACTAACCAGTGGTGATGACCGCCATCCATTACTGTGACCACACCTGTGTGTCATATAACCCCCTTAGGTACATGCAGACACACTAGGGATGTGTCCATCCAAATCTGGGAATGCATGGAATGGCCTACAATGCATTCCCTGGATGGGACGCATATCCTACACAAGGGTATCATACAGACAGATACCTGTTGTGTGATACATGCTGTATAGCAGTAAACCGACTATGGCATAGTCATCCTCATGTACTATACATAGTATCCCATCAGTACCACACCGGTGGTAGCCCTCAACATGTATGTCGGGTACCATTGTGTACATACAGACCCATGTTATGTCATGAGTCCTTTCGTGTCCACATATCCATAGGTTTTGTGGGGTCCCAAGGTGTATCACAGACATTAGAGGCCTGAATGCATATCCACAAGGCAGTCATACACCTATAAAGACTGTCCATTCTTGGCAGACTTTGTTGTGTATGACCATGTCTGACATATACCCCAGCCATATACCCTCACCCTCACTACACTTCAGTAAATGTCATGGGTGTGTGTGCCACAGATGACCTTGGTCACAGAACATGACAGTGGATGGCCATGTCACATACATACATATGTGACCTACGATCCGAGTAGCAGCGGCACAACCTGTCAATGGAAACAAATGTATTCATGTAGTATGCAGGCTTCACACCTATGTACTGATTGAGGGGACATGTACACATATATATTTGCCACGCAGATACCTGATGTCTGCAATGCACTTACTGTTGTCATCATACTATATCATACCATAGTAAAAGGAAAACCCACACCGTGTTGACCAACAGTGACACACACAGAGTCAGCATTTGCAGGATTCAAAACCCTACCTAACAATGTTATGATACTAGAGAGTGACGCATTAACATGGCGTGCTATTTGCTTTACTGGCTGGTTTACCTTCTCCTGCTGTATTTGTAGGATGGTGACATCAGACTTTCCAAAGAGGAATGCACCTCCTTTACTGGGTTTTCCCAGTCTCCAAAAAAGAACACCTCTCAATGGAAACTGCACACATACCCCCCCCCCACACACACACACTTTGCAGGTTTCAAACCCCTACCTAACTATGTTATGATACTGGAAAGAGATGCATTAACACGATGCGCTCTTTGTTATACTGGCTGGTTTCCCTTCTCCTGCTGTATTTCTAGGATGGTGACATCATCAGTCTTTCCAAAGAGGAATGTACATCTTCTAGTGTGTTTTCCCAGTCTCCAAAAAGAGCACTCCTTTCAAAGACAATTGCACACATACACCCCCCCCACACACACACACACACACCCACACAGTCAGCATTTGCAGGATTCAAACCCCTACCTACCTATGTTATGATACTAGAGAGAGACGCATTAGCACAGCTTGCTATTTGTTATACTGGCTGGTTCCCCTTCTCCTGCTGTATTTCTAGGATGGTGACATCATCAGTCTTTCCAAAGAGTAATGTACATCTTCTAGTGTGTTTTCCCAGTCTCCAAAAAGGGCACTCCTTTCAAAGACAATTGCACACACACACACACACACACACACACACACACACACACACACACACACACACACACTCATTGTTTGCAGGATTCAAACCCCTACCTAACTATGTTATGATACTAGAGAGAGATGCACTAACACGGCATGCCATTTGCTTTACTAGCTAGTTTCTCTTCTCCTGCTGTATTTACTGGACATGGTGATGTGTGTACACTTTGTTTTATGCCATTCCAGGAATGGTCCATGTCAGTACCCTTACCTTGTGTGATCTATCTGTGGACACATTGACATTCCGTCATATGTCAACATATTTATGCACAGCTTCTTGGTTTTGTGGATACTACATGTGTCTGGGATGTTGATAAAGGACTATTCAAAGTCTATGTGACACGTGTGTAGATGTGTTCATTGATGTATGTCCTGGGTGGCTGCCTTGAAAACAGTCTAGCATGTTTGTGAACCATGATCCGCACATGAACATACCACAGTTGGTAGGGTTGTGTGTGTGTGTGTCAGCTTCCAATAGCTCTGTTTATGACTGCAACCATGATGGACTCCATGTCCTTGCAGAACAGACCTCATAGGCGTACTGGACTTGACTTCCCATGGTGTGTTGTGCACCAACACTTGTGGGGAGTGCCATATGTAGCTGTGACGCATTCAACAGTTCCACATCCTGTGTAGGGGGTGCGGCTCAGCTAACTGTTCAGGTGCATGATCTGTTTGTTCTGTAGTTTGTGCATGACACATACTGGGAATCAATGTATTCCACCTGCTGCCATGCTTTTGGCAGTGGGGGTAGCTGCTCATCCATTCTACATGTGTTATCTCCTGGTATGATGATGTGGACTATTGTCAGTGGGGTATGGGTATGTACATATGGGCCTGTCTGTCATGATGTTGGCAATGACACTCAGGTACAGTTGGCCCTGACTCAGGACATATATGTGTGCACATTGATATTTATGACATAGCTGAAGGAGGTGCCATGATTCAGTCTGGACTCCTTCTCAGCTCCACTTTACAACACACTAACGAACATGAGCACTAATCCCTGTTACACTCTTTTACATGCTTAACACTCTACTGATCCTTTGTGATCAGGCTACAGAGTATGTCATGATAATATCCTGGCATGTCCAGGGGTCGGTTTTGTGTGTACTCTTCAGTCCAGCTGGTGGATACTGTCATATTGACACAATGTCACATCTGCCTCATGTACACAGACAACCCTCTCCTCCTCCCGACAAACTCAGATATATTTGTGAGATGCACCTATATAGACATACAGGGAGCTGAAGTCTCTCGACCCATGACTGGCACAGTGTATCAGGTGGTGAAGGTTACCACACACACCACACATCAGTCTCACATATCCTCTAGCAACAGCACTCAAACCACATTAGCACACATTGACATACTCGGATGCTGTAAATGTACTCTACCTAAGCAGCAGACGCCTCCAAAGCAGACACACACACACACCTGCTATCCCACTACAATACCCACATATCACTAAGTTCACCATGTCTGTGTGCCACACAGTCACTGCCCTTCGGGCTAAACAACACACCTAATACACTTGTAATAGGCGACACTTATGTTCAGACACACTGACATACCACTCACCAGCCCTGACAAGGGAATAGTCACTTGGGGCTGTCTGTTGGGTACCAGGATCTGCCACATAACACAGGCAGTCAGGTCACACCAAAGCAAGTACAAGACTGGCACCATCATTGTCCATGCTGGTGTGTGTCACCTCAGACGTTACTCCCTGGACCACGACATGGTACATGGAGGTACACTCTGATCATGTAGCCCAGGCCAGTATGACCCTGACCTTGTCTAGCATCTTACACCCACCAATTATGATGTCACAGTATACAGACACACATATCACATATAACAGTTGGCTAACAAATTTGTTTCATTCATAGGGGATACAATGTCTGTCAGCGTATGGTGACATGCTTGCACCTGTCACCCTTGGACTTTGGTATGCTGGCTAAGGCTCTTGCTACCACCAGAGTGCCTTTTTTACGCAGGGCTCAGAAGACAAACCCACCTCCATAGACATTACAGGTTAAATGAATCTAAGGGTAATGCTGCTCGACAACAGTTGTGTTAACCGCATATTGTGGCCACTCAGGACTCTCCTCAGTATGGAGGAGAGCAATATCTGTGCACTGACAGACACCTGGTGCAGGCTCGCTTATGCACACCAGCACTACCAGGTTATGTTCCATACCATGCTGTCTGACAACAAGACTTGGAAGAAACAACACAACTAGGGGGAGTATCCATATACATCACAGATACACACACCTCCAGGTTAGCAGCACTGCACAAAGCATCACAGACCATACATAGACAACTACCATTGTGCAATACTGCCTTTCAGTTTGTTGCCTGCTACAGAACACACTCCCAAACTCAGGAACCACACTTGGCTTTTGTGGGAACTATGGAGAATATGCAGGTCTCCACAGACACCATTATATTGTGTGACTTCATATACACACATATTGACTGGGGATACTACTCAAGCCCCGACAACCTCACCCAACAGTCACTACAATTTGTGGACTCATATGCTTTGGCACAACCAGTCAGCATAGCCACAAGGGGGAATACATATTAGACCTGCTCATCACCAACATGGGGACTCAATGTTCCACACCAGTGATATACCCCTCATTGGTAAGGTCAGAACATACATGTATCTCACAGGACATACATATACCCTCCACACACCCATCCTGGGTAATCTTGGTGAACTTCTCATGAGCCAACATCTCACTTCACCGTAGCAAGGTGGAATCCTTCAGAGATCCAGAGACAGTGGCATATACGGCTCACACTACTGCATCCTTTACATATACATTCTATGGACACCTAGTGGACTGCATGGATTGTGCTCTCCAAAATAACAACAAGACCCACTACTACAATGGCAGGGGACCTGTCTGGTAGACCCCAGCCATTAATAAGCTGTACAACGTCAAGAGGACATTACTACATAATAGAGCACAATCCCAGACAAGGAAGGCATCTGTGATCTGTACTAGCAGACAGCTACAATCATTCATGAACTTTTTAAGGGCCGCTTCGACCAGACAATTGCACCTGACACGTAGGACCATCACACGGCCTTCTTCAGTTATGTCAGGAACCTGGGTGAACACTCAATGATATGCTGTGAGTTACTGCATACTGACTAAACCTACCCTGAACCCACTGGCATTGCCTACATCCTGGCAAACAGGTTCAGTGCAGATGTCCCCACCCATCCCCCCTAAGGAGCAACTATCCATCCCAACAGAGTATAACCTCCCTGACATCACACAGTAACAGGTGAGTGCTGCCCTCCCCACAGCGTACATCACAGTATCAATGTGACCAGATGGTGTCCCAGCCTGCATCATACACGAGCATCATGACAAACGCAACCCTCTCATTACATCACTGTTCAATATCGGAGTTACCACAGGATATGTACCCAAGGAATGGTGTACTGCAACAGTGGTCTTGCTCCACAAAGTTGGTGCCACAACAGATCACAGACAATATTGCCCTATAAGCCTATGTGGCCTGTACTGCAAAGCTATGGAGCATATTGTCATAGGACTCCTACACATAGACATCGGGAACCTACAGACACTGTGTCCTACTCATTTCAGCATTGTTGTGGCCAGATCTTGCCTCTTGAACCTGTAGGTATTCTTTAAATGGCTAACAGGTCCATCGACATAGGGACGGTGATCCACACAGCCTACCTGAACCTTGCAAAACCATTCAACACAATAACCCACTGGGCAATTATGCATAAGCTCACCAGCATCAATTTGGACACATATCTCACACAATGGATTGATACCTAGATCAGGGATAGCACCCACATGGTGAGGATTGCAGGTGCCATGTCTGACTATATACCAGTTACACATGGCATCTCACACAGCTTGGTCCTGGGATCTCTCTTGTTCAGTATACATTTGTCTTACGTACAGGCTATCACAGGGGGAATATGACTGATCATGTTTGCACTTGACTGCAAACTGGGTGCCATTATCAACTCTCCAGCTGCCACATGTATACTCAATCAGGGTCTCACAGAGATGGATGACTGGTGCCTGAGCCATGGCCTATAGCTAAATGCCATTAGTTGCATAGTCATCCCCTTTGGGAGTAACAACATGCCCACACATTACCACATAGGTAGTACTCCATTACATACGGTAGGGGTTGTTAGGGGTTTGGGGACATCACTTGTTTGTACTGTCACCTTTAACATTCACATTGCCAAAGTGGTTGGACACACCTGCTATGTGTGCCACCTTATCCCATATGGTTTCACATCTAGATCGAGTGAGGTCATTGTGCCCCTATACTCATCACATCCATGCTTGGTTACAATGCCACATTTGGGGTGTACCTTACCGGACACCTGCAGCAACTGTACTGGCCAAGGACAGTCCTCACCAAGCAGATCTAGGGACTCACACAGATGCCCTGTATAGTTCAGATGCAGTAACTCCAGCTCTACTCGGTCACTTACCACCTACTCAGATATGATGTGTGCCTGTTGTTTACAGCTATACCCAAAGCAGTATTACTGGACATGCTCCACCTCAGGATATCCAACTCCCTTGGAGCTACACACTGCAGGGACGTATACCTCAACACAAATGTTAATAGGACATAGTGGAGGGACAGATTCTTATCCCAGAGGCTCCACTCACTACAGAATGTAATCCCAGTTTCACATAGGCAGCGCCACCCACTGACCACCTACTGGAGACATCTTGACAACTGTATGGGTGATTGCATATTTACCCCTGGGATATTCTCTGTGTCCCTGTACATGGGCTATCATATGTGACCTACTATTCACACACACAGTGTAGTAATGTGACAGGGCTGCGAATGCCAAACACACTCTGGCTAGGTTTGTACATGCCCTAGGGCAGATAGCCTAGTATCAACCTCTGAACCTATGCTTATGTTCATGATGCACAATGTTTATTGCCGATACTGTTTGCAGGTCTTTATCATCTTTGCTATACCAGTTTCAATGAAGAACTCCAGTATCTGCAGAACATATTTGATTATGTCAAGGTTCCACTATATTATAGATGTGTCTGTTGTCATATAACTGTGTGCATAGGGTGGATTGCTGTATAGTGACAGGTTCCTGGGTTAACACATGCAACTGCCAGATATGCGTGGCCCACTGCTGTACTCAGACATAGCCTAAGTGTGTGAGCATGCCCAGTTCTGACATTACATGTTTTGTTGCCTGACATTTGTCTCATTTATTCAAGTGTGTGAGCATGCCCAGTGTGAACCTTCAGTATGTTGCTATCTGAGGTCCACTACATTTGCTGATGTGTGCAAACCTGACCAATATTAACATTTATACTGTGTTGGAAGTCAGGTTCTGCTCTCACTGCAGGACTCACCTTTGTGTCATAACTCAAGGATTATGCTGTGCCTGCAGTGTTTCCATGGAATACTTTGCATAGACTTATCAACATTCCGTCATACAGGTGGACCACTGCAATACTGTCATGGTTTAGTGGTTCAGTACTTTGGCTATAGTGCACAGTATCCTGGGTTCGAGGCCCATCACTGGTTTATATTTTCATACTGAGCAGACCAGACTGCTTAAGGGCCTGTTAAGCAAATATGAGCATGTTGGCTTTTGTTCAGCTATGCCCTACTTAGACCAGGCTTGTCCGACATTGCTCAATATTCACCAACATTGCTGGACGTTGCCCAATATTACTGAACATTGACCACAGTTGTGCTAGTTGGTGTGTGTGATTTTGTTTGCATATACTACATGGTGGTAATTGCTGTTTAGCACTGCTTTATATTGCTTAACACATGGCATTCATGCCTTAGGTGGTGCTGCAGGGCTGCCTATGTTGGATGCACATACTACACTCCCTGCACATGTTTGGAAGCAGGTAGTGTCAACTTAGGCATCCCTTTTACATTATGTGCGAGTCAGAGAGGGGTATCATTTCCAGAGTTCCTAATGAGCCAGTGTATGTGCTATGTGTTGCCTCTTTGCCAAGGCCAAAGCATACTGGGCACGCCTCCTTCTGCCTACTGGGGCAGGCTCAGGTTGTTCCTCCTCCGAGTCACGCTCTGCCTGTGATGGCCTTGGAAATGGTGGGGGGCTGTTAGGCCCAGGCCTATGCTGGTCCTGCTGCAGCTGTTTTTGCAGGATCATATTATGTAGCATAGCACATACCATGACAATTTGGTTACATATAGTTGGTGAGTACTGCAAAGCTCCACCAGATGTGTCCAGGCACCGGAACCGTTACTTGAGCAGCCCAAACACACGCTCTATTACATTACATGTTTGTGCTTGTGCCTCATTATGGCATTCCTGTTCAGGTGTGTGTGCGTTTCTGATGGGTGTCATCAGCCACGGCTCCACTCCAGTGCATAGCCAGCATCCCCCACTAGTTGACCATGTGGGATGTCCCCATTGGCAAATGTCTGGTACAGCTGCGTCAGATGCCAGATATGGGAATCGTGGTAGCTTCCAGGGCAGCCTGCACACAAATTCAGTATTATGCCCTGGGCATCACACATGATCTGGCAGTTGATGGAGGGGAAGCCCTTGTGGTTGAAGTAGACCCTATTCCGCTCGCCGGCTGGTGCTTTGATGCATATGTGCGTGCAGTCTACTGCACCCACTACCTCAGGGTATTCTGCTATTTGCTGGAAGAGACGCATATTGCTGGCCAATACCTCACGGGAATTGGGGAAATATACTTGATCACCGACATGTGCTGACATGGCATCCAGGAACTGGTGTAGTACCCTGGATGCTAATGCCTGTGATATCCCCATCATATCACCAGTTGGTCTCTGTAAGGTACCTGTTGCTAATATTCTTAGGCCAACACATACCTTGGTTTCCACTGGGATGGGTTCCCCTCTGTTGGTTCTGTGTGTGAGGCGTGGCCTGCACAGCTCAACAATTTTCTGCAGGAGGTCTCTGTCCACTCTATAGCGCTCCACTATCTCCAGCTCATGTAGCCCTTGATAGGTTATCCTGGGCCTGTACACTCTTCTCTGTCTCCTCACTGTGGATTGTCCAGCAGCATTTCCATTGTCACCACCCTCAGCATGTTGCATACGTCACCTTATAACAGCAATGGCAGCCCCTAACATTTCTTTGTCTCAGTAAAGCTTTTTCAGTTTTCACTTCTATTAGCTTACTGCAGTGTCTGTTGTGAGAAACATAATGGACTGCTGTTGGCAGAGTTTTAAGTGCTAGGCTGGGCTGGGTTAGTGTACTACCTGTGTAATTGCCTGATTCTGATTGTTTGTGCTTCCATTTTCCTTTCTGTTTCCTCAGGGTGGAGCGGCGCACACAAGCGCAAACACGCTCACAGCAGCTAACACGCTCACACACATGCTTACACGGACTAAAAGATGCTTATTCAGGATAAAACGCGCACGCACCAGTGTAAACGTGCTCACAACTCTTTAAACAGCCTTATACATGCTTACTCCGGCTTAAACGTGCGCACTCACGCTCACACGCGCGCACTCTGTCTTACTCGCGTTTAAACATGCCCACACGCATGCATGCATGCATGCTCAGCAGGAAACTTTGGTGTTATCCACGGTATACACCTTCCATTTCTTGGCTTTCCCTAGCCTACCTGTTGACACACCTCTTTCCATGATGTCTAACTGACAGCGGACACATGCCACTCTGCTCCAATGAGCTTCACTTCTTTCGAATATACCCCCCTCGTGATGTCACCTATCTTCTACTCTGTTACTCCCCATATCCTACTCCTACACTCCACTGACTGTGCTCATTTGCTATGTAAACTAGCAATTCACTATCCTAACACTCATTTACATAGGATTGCCTACTAATGCTTGGTTACATGTCTTAAACTGAGCTTCCCCTCTTAGCAACCTCTACTCGGTGGCCATGTTGTCTATACCCTGCCATTCCCTTGCATTGTACATTAACACTTTCAATAAAATCCACATTTGTGGGTTATAATTTTTAGTATTCTGGTTTTTAGAGCGCAGCCCGTTTGCGTGGCGCTGCGCTACGGTTAAACATCGGAAATCGGCATAAAAAATATTTTTTATTTTAATTTTGCATCATGGAACATATATCTGGCCATTGGCATGCTTCCTGCACTGGATGCAACCTTTATTTGGAGCTGTCATGGCTCCGTTTTGCTATTTGCAGAATGGTACTCAGTTGTTAACTGAGAACATTTCTGCAAATAACACTGCTCTTACTCGGACAGATTTGGGTTTCCCGAATCGCAAATCTACCTCATCTGCATGCCTTTCGCCTGCAATTGAGGTGATTTGCATGTCCCAGCCCTGTCCATGTAAGAGCCGTTTTAGGAGCTCTCTTACACACTCCTACAGGCTGTTCCTGGATCGCTCGTCGGACATGATGGCTGCATGGAGTCTTACTCTACTCAAAGACTCAGTGCAAGCCATCATGAATCTGGCCCATTACAAAGCTAAAATATCAAATAATTAATCACACCCTGAAACAGAAAATAACTCCATCCATATTGTATGATATAGAATCACATTAGCAGAAGGCAATATCAATCCAAACCCTGATGAAGAGGTTCTATACTCACAGCCCAATCACCCTCTCTTTCTTTATATATATATATATATATATATATATATATATATATATATATATATATTATAAATTCTGAGGCTGCATAAACTTGGACAAAAAGGGAAAGGCAAAGAATAAACACAAAACACATTTCCCCTATTAATCCATGACCCAAACAAAAACATAACATATGTGATGCACTAAATTCTGATGAACTAAAATACTGACAACACAAATATGCAATGTTTCCCCTACATTGTCATGTTGCCAATATCATGTCATATCACAAAAATCAACTGTAGTGTTCCCAACATTTTCTAATGATCCATGACCCTTGACATAAAGAAACTGCCTCATATCACCAGTAAGCAACCCAGGGTGAATCTCCCTAATGCCTTTTAAAAATGTGATACTCACATAGCCCCCATGGATTTTTATAATGTACTTGGATCCTTCTCTAATGCTTTTTTTCAAGGTCATGTATGTTAAGGTCATCTACTTTGTAGCCAAAGGATCCAAGGAATGTATTGTAAACATTGAAAAAGAGCTGTGGGCTTGGAACCTTTGCATTTATATATATTTGTACTGCAGCATTTTATTACAGTTTCATAGAGTGATGTTTGGGTTTGGGCTGGTGTTACACATACTCATACAACATCTACTAAACTTGTGAACTCTTGTTGCACTCCTTGTTTTCATGGTGTGATGTTTGGGTTTGGGCTGGTGTTACACATACTCATACATCTACTAAACTTGTGAACTCTTGTTGCACTCCTTTTCATGGTGTGATGTTTGGGTTTGGGTTGGTGTTTCACATACTCATACAACATCTACTAAACTTGTGAACTCTTATTGCACTCCTTGTTTTCATGGTGTGATGTTTGGGTTTGGGCTGGTGTTTCACATACTCATACAACATCTACTAAACTTGTGAACTCTTGTTGCACTCCTTTTTTTCATAGAGTGATGTTTGGGTTTGGGCTGGTGTTACACACTCATACAACATCTACTAAACTTGTGAACTCTTGTTGCACTCCTTGTTTTCATGGTGTGATGTTTGGGTTTGGGCTGGTGTTACACATACTCATACAACATCTACTAAACTTGTGAACTCTTGTTGCACTCCTTGTTTTCATAGAGTGATGTTTGGGTTTGGGCTGGTGTTACACATACTCATACAACATCTACTAAACTTGTGAACTCTTGTTGCACTCCTTGTTTTCATGGTGTGATGTTTGGGTTTGGGCTGGTGTTACACATACTCATACATCTACTAAACTTGTGAACTCTTGTTGCATTCCTTTTTTTCATAGAGTGATGTTTGGGTTTGGGCTGGTGTTACACATACTCATACAACATCTACTAAACTTGTGAACTCTTGTTGCACTCCTTGTTTTCATGGTGTGATGTTTGGGTTTGGGCTGGTGTTTCACATACTCATACAACATCTACTAAACTTGTGAACTCTTGTTGCACTCCTTTTCATAGAGTGATGTTTGGGTTTGGGCTGGTGTTACACATACTCATACAACATCTACTAAACTTGTGAACTCTTGTTGCACTCCTTGTTTTTCCTGCCAAGTAATATGTTAGTGGCAGTTTTAGTCTGTCAGGGGATTATTTATTTATTTTTTTATTTCTGTGCCAGTTTCCAATACACACAACTACCTCCCTTGCTGCCCTGTTAAATTGCTTACCCTCCTTAGATCACCTGATACGACACAAACACACAGTACTCTAGCCAGGCATAATCTCTACACTCAGGCTGGTGAACTTTCTCTGAGAATATGTAAACATTTTGGTTTACATTATGGTGCACCTGTTTAAACTAATCACAGACATAATAAATATAGACTACAGGATTTACATTCTGAAAGCAACCTTTCAAATGAATGCTGTGTTAAAAACATAAAATAAAATAAACATTTCTTAAGTAATTGGGAGTAGCATCTTAGAATAACATTTTCTTTTTTTAATATGAAGTTGGCTGCAGAAGCATATCTAAGGTGGGAGTAAAGGGACACTGGTCAGGGATGTTTTTTAATTAATTAATTAATTAATTAATTAATTAATTAATTAATTTATTTATTTTTGCATGCTTTTGCATGTTTTTTCTTCCTCTCAAAACAAGGAGCTTTTTTCCCTTCCTCTTCTTTGGTTTGAAGAGATGCCAGCATACAAAGCAGCCCAGGCCACAAATTGCACTAACTAATTGAGTTAGCTGGAGAGCTGGGAGTTGCATACTTGTGAACAAACTGAAATGTTAATGGTCACAAACAGTGCTAATAAGAGAGGTTAATCACATATGCCTCAGCTTGCATGTGCCATTATCCTGGCTCCCCAGTTTTGTTTCCAATGGATATAACATTCTGTGGAAGAAATTCATTCACATCCTCTTTCCTATGATGTACAGTCATATTTTGTCCTACAATTTTTCTTACATTTGTCATAATATTTAATTTACCCTACTGACTTAACAGCAGTGTCTCCCATGCCACTCACTCCTTCTGAACTGGCCCACCCAAATGCATTTGAATCATTCACCTTGACATTTTCACCCAGCCCTATTTGCCCTGCCATTTTTGCCTTGGCCATCACAAAACAGTACTCCCTCATACCTGCCTCGTTGTGAGCTAGTTATGATAATCCTTGCATTTGCCCATGGCAGCAGGAAAATATAAGGGAGTACACATATGCATATAATCACCAAGCCCATTCGGGGGCTGTGTGACATCAGTTACAGAATAATGTATCTTGTAACAGCTGTAGCTTGTAAAAGAAGGTCCTGCTCCTTCTGTGCAATGTGACATATTTTGCCTTTGCTCTCACAAGTTTACAGGGATTAAAAAAAAAAAAAAACCTTGAATAGTGGAATCCATCCTGACATCTATCATGTCATTCAACTATTTCACAAAGTCAGAGAATGAAATAGTGAACAGTGTTTATGTGAACTGACAGCACTTTTTATGCTAGACTGGCTTCATGATAATTAAAAAAAAAAAAAACTATTAATACAGATCTATAACTACTTGATTTTGGGAAAAGACATATATACTTTTATCAAGAATCTCCTATACTGAAACCTCAGTTGAACTCCTATTTAAACAATTGTCAAACAAGACCTTACCTCAGCACGAAATGTTGGGGGGGAAATTTTCCCCCCATATTTACCCCTGGGATATTCTCTGTGTCCCTGTACACGGGCTATCATATGTGACCTACTATTCACACACACAGTGTAGTAATGTGACAGGGCTGCGAATGCCAAACACACTCTGGCTAGGTTTGTACATGCCCTAGGGCAGATAGCCTAGTATCAACCTCTGAACCTATGCTTATGTTCATGATGCACAATGTTTATTGCCGATACTGTTTGCAGGTCTTTATCATCTTTGCTATACCAGTTTCAATGAAGAACTCCAGTATCTGCAGAACATATTTGATTATGTCAAGGTTCCACTATATTATAGATGTGTCTGTTGTCATATAACTGTGTGCATAGGGTGGATTGCTGTATAGTGACAGGTTCCTGGGTTAACACATGCAACTGCCAGATATGCGTGGCCCACTGCTGTACTCAGACATAGCCTAAGTGTGTGAGCATGCCCAGTTCTGACATTACATGTTTTGTTGCCTGACATTTGTCTCATTTATTCAAGTGTGTGAGCATGCCCAGTGTGAACCTTCAGTATGTTGCTATCTGAGGTCCACTACATTTGCTGATGTGTGCGAACCTGACCAATATTAACATTTATACTGTGTTGGAAGTCAGGTTCTGCTCTCACTGCAGGACTCACCTTTGTGTCATAACTCAAGGATTATGCTGTGCCTGCAGTGTTTCCATGGAATACTTTGCATAGACTTATCAACATTCCGTCATACAGGTGGACCACTGCAATACTGTCATGGTTTAGTGGTTCAGTACTTTGGCTATAGTGCACAGTATCCTGGGTTCGAGGCCCATCACTGGTTTATATTTTCATACTGAGCAGACCAGACTGCTTAAGGGCCTGTTAAGCAAATATGAGCATGTTGGCTTTTGTTCAGCTATGCCCTACTTAGACCAGGCTTGTCCGACATTGCTCAATATTCACCAACATTGCTGGACGTTGCCCAATATTACTGAATATTGACCACAGTTGTGCTAGTTGGTGTGTGTGATTTTGTTTGCATATACTACATGGTGGTAATTGCTGTTTAGCACTGCTTTATATTGCTTAACACATGGCATTCATGCCTTAGGTGGTGCTGCAGGGCTGCCTATGTCGGATGCACATACTACACTCCCTGCACATGTTTGGAAGCAGGTAGTGTCAACTTAGGCATCCCTTTTACTTTATGTGCGAGTCAGAGAGGGGTATCATTTCCAGAGTTCCTAATGAGCCAGTGTATGTGCTATGTGTTGCCTCTTTGCCAAGGCCAAAGCATACTGGGCACGCCTCCTTCTGCCTACTGGGGCAGGCTCAGGTTGTTCCTCCTCCGAGTCACGCTCTGCCTGTGATGGCCTTGGAAATGGTGGGGGGCTGTTAGGCCCAGGCCTATGCTGGTCCTACTGCAGCTGTTTTTGCAGGATCATATTATGTAGCATAGCACATACCATGACAATTTGGGTACATGTAGTTGGTGAGTACTGCAAAGCTCCACCAGATGTGTCCAGGCACCGGAACCGTTACTTGAGCAGCCCAAACACACGCTCTATTACATTACATGTTTGTGCTTGTGCCTCATTATGGCATTCCTGTTCAGGTGTGTGTGCGTTTCTGATGGGTGTCATCAGCCACGGCTCCACTCCAGTGCATAGCCAGCATCCCCCACTAGTTGACCATGTGGGATGTCCCCATTGGCAAATGTCTGGTACAGCTGCGTCAGATGCCAGATATGGGAATCGTGGTAGCTTCCAGGGCAGCCTGCACACAAATTCAGTATTATGCCCTGGGCATCACACATGATCTGGCAGTTGATGGAGGGGAAGCCCTTGTGGTTGAAGTAGACCCTATTCCGCTCGCCGGCTGGTGCTTTGATGCATATGTGCGTGCAGTCTACTGCACCCACTACCTCAGGGTATTCCGCTATTTGCTGGAAGAGACGCATATTGCTGGCCAATACCTCACGGGAATTGGGGAAATATACTTGATCACCGACATGTGCTGACATGGCATCCAGGAACTGGTGTAGTACCCTGGATGCTGATGCCTGTGATATCCCCATCATATCACCAGTTGGTCTCTGTGAGGTACCTGTTGCTAATATTCTTAGGCCAACACATACCTTGGTTTCCACTGGGATGGGTTCCCCTCTGTTGGTTCTGTGTGAGGCGTGGCCTGCACAGCTCAACAATTTTCTGCAGGAGGTCTCTGTCCACTCTATTGCGCCTCCACTATCTCCAGCTCATGTAGCCCTTGATAGGTTATCCTGGGCCTGTACACTCTTCTCTGTCTCCTCACTGTGGATTGTCCAGCAGCATTTCCATTGTCACCACCCTCAGCATGTTGCATCGTCACCTTATAACAGCAATGGCAGCCCCTAACATTTCTTTGTCTCAGTAAAGCTTTTTCAGTTTTCACTTCTATTAGCTTACTGCAGTGTCTGTTGTGAGAAACATAATGGACTGCTGTTGGCAGAGTTTTAAGTGCTAGGCTGGGCTGGGTTAGTGTACTACCTGTGTAATTGCCTGATTCTGATTGTTTGTGCTTCCATTTTCCTTTCTGTTTCCTCAGGGTGGAGCGGCGCACACAAGCGCAAACACGCCACAGCAGCTAACACGCCACACACATGCTTACACGGACTAAAAGATGCTTATTCAGGATAAAACGCGCACGCACCAGTGTAAACGTGCTCACAACTCTTTAAACAGCCTTATACATGCTTACTCCAGCTTAAACGTGCGCACTCACGCTCACACGCGCGCACTCTGTCTTACTCGCGTTTAAACATGCCCACACGCATGCATGCATGCTCAGCAGGAAACTTTGGTGTTATCCACGGTATACACCTTCCATTTCTTGGCTTTCCCTAGCCTACCTGTTGACGCACCTCTTTCCATGATGTCTAACTGACAGCGGACACATGCCACTCTGCTCCAATGAGCTTCACTTCTTTCGAATATACCCATCGTGATGTCACCTATCTTCTACTCTGTTACTCCCCATATCCTACTCCTACACTCCACTGACTGTGCTCATTTGCTATGTAAACTAGCAATTCACTATCCTAACACTCATTTACATAGGATTGCCTACTAATGCTTGGTTACATGTCTTAAACTGAGCTTCCCCTCTTAGCAACCTCTACTCGGTGGCCATGTTGTCTATACCCTGCCATTCCCTTGCATTGTACATTAACACTTTCAATAAAATCCACATTTGTGGGTTATAATTTTTAGTATTCTGGTTTTAGAGCGCAGTCCGCTTATGGCCGCGCTACGGTTAAACATCGGAAATCGGCGTAAAAAATATTTTTTATTTTAATTTTGCATCATGGAACATATATTTGGCCATTGGCATGCTTCCTGCACTGGATGCAACCTTTATTTGGAGCTGTCATGGCTCCGTTTTGCTATTTGCAGAATGGTACTCAGTTGTTAACTGAGAACATTTCTGCAAATAACACTGCTCTTACTCGGACAGATTTGGGTTTCCCGAATCGCAAATCTACCTCATCTGCATGCCTTTCGCCTGCAATTGAGGTGATTTGCATGTCCCAGCCCTGTCCATGTAAGAGCCGTTTTAGGAGCTCTCTTACACACTCCTACAGGCTGTTCCTGGATCGCTCGTCGGACATGATGGCTGCATGGAGTCTTACTCTAATCTTAGACTCCGTGCAAGCCATCATGAATCTGGCCCACTACAAAGCTAAAATATCAAATAATTAATCACACCCTGAAACAGAAAATAACTCCATCCATATTGTATGATATAGAACCACATTAGCAGAAGGCAATATCAATCCAAACCCTGATGAAGAGGTTCTATACTCACAGCCCAATCACCCTCTCTTTCTTTATATATATATATATATATATATATATATATATATATATATATATATTATAAATTCTGAGGCTGCATAAACTTGGACAAAAAGGGAAAGGTAAAGAATAAACACAAAACACATTTCCCCTCCTATTAATCCATGACCCAAACAAAAACATAACATATGTGATGCACTAAATTCTGATGAACTAAAATACTGACAACACAAATATGCAATGTTTCCCCTACATTGTCATGTTGCCAATATCATGTCATATCACAAAAATCAACTGTAGTGTTCCCAACATTTTCTAATGATCCATGACCCTTGACATAAAGAAACTGCCTCATATCACCAGTAAGCAACCCAGGGTGAATCTCCCTAATGCCTTTTAAAAATGTGATACTCACATAGCCCCCATGGATTTTTATAATGTACTTGGATCCTTCTCTAATGCTTTTTTTCAAGGTCATGTATGTTAAGGTCATCTACTTTGTAGCCAAAGGATCCAAGGAATGTATTGTAAACATTGAAAAAGAGCTGTGGGCTTGGAACCTTTGCATTTATATATATTTGTACTGCAGCATTTTATTACAGTTTCATAGAGTGATGTTTGGGTTTGGGCTGGTGTTACACATACTCATACAACATCTACTAAACTTGTGAACTCTTGTTGCACTCCTTGTTTTCATGGTGTGATGTTTGGGTTTGGGCTGGTGTTACACATACTCATACATCTACTAAACTTGTGAACTCTTGTTGCACTCCTTTTCATGGTGTGATGTTTGGGTTTGGGTTGGTGTTTCACATACTCATACAACATCTACTAAACTTGTGAACTCTTATTGCACTCCTTGTTTTCATGGTGTGATGTTTGGGTTTGGGCTGGTGTTTCACATACTCATACAACATCTACTAAACTTGTGAACTCTTGTTGCACTCCTTTTTTTCATAGAGTGATGTTTGGGTTTGGGCTGGTGTTACACATTCTCATACAACATCTACTAAATTTGTGAACTCTTGTTGCACTCCTTGTTTTCATGGTGTGATGTTTGGGTTTGGGCTGGTGTTACACATACTCATACAACATCTACTAAACTTGTGAACTCTTATTGCACTCCTTGTTTTCATGGTGTGATGTTTGGGTTTGGGCTGGTGTTACACATACTCATACAACATCTACTAAACTTGTGAACTCTTGTTGCACTCCTTTTTTTCATGGTGTGATGTTTGGGTTTGGGCTGGTGTTACACATACTCATACAACATCTACTAAACTTGTGAACTCTTGTTGCACTCTGTTTTCATGGTGTGATGTTTGGGTTTGGGCTGGTGTTTCACATACTCATACAACATCTACTAAACTTGTGAACTCTTGTTGCACTCCTTTTTTTCATAGAGTGATGTTTGGGTTTGGGCTGGTGTTACACACTCATACAACATCTACTAAACTTGTGAACTCTTGTTGCACTCCTTGTTTTCATGGTGTGATGTTTGGGTTTGGGCTGGTGTTACACATACTCATACAACATCTACTAAACTTGTGAACTCTTGTTGCACTCCTTGTTTTCATAGAGTGATGTTTGGGTTTGGGCTGGTGTTACACATACTCATACAACATCTACTAAACTTGTGAACTCTTGTTGTATTCCTTTTTTTCATAGAGTGATGTTTGGGTTTGGGCTGGTGTTACACATACTCATACAACATCTACTAAACTTGTGAACTCTTGTTGCACTCCTTGTTTTCATGGTGTGATGTTTGGGTTTGGGCTGGTGTTTCACATACTCATACAACATCTACTAAACTTGTGAACTCTTGTTGCACTCCTTTTCATAGAGTGATGTTTGGGTTTGGGCTGGTGTTACACATACTCATACAACATCTACTAAACTTGTGAACTCTTGTTGCACTCCTTGTTTTTCCTGCCAAGTAATATGTTAGTGGCAGTTTTAGTCTGTCAGGGGATTATTTATTTATTTTTTTATTTCTGTGCCAGTTTCCAATACACACAACTACCTCCCTTGCTGCCCTGTTAAATTGCTTACCCTCCTTAGATCACCTGATACGACACAAACACACAGTACTCTAGCCAGGCATAATCTCTACACTCAGGCTGGTGAACTTTCTCTGAGAATATGTCGCAAACATTTTGGTTTACATTATGGTGCACCTGTTTAAACTAATCACAGACATAATAAATATAGACTACAGGCTTTACATTCTGAAAGCAACCTTTCAAATGAATGCTGTGTTAAAAACATAAAATAAAATAAACATTTCTTAAGTAATTGGGAGTAGCATCTTAGAATAACATTTTCTTTTTTTAATATGAAGTTGGCTGCAGAAGCATATCTAAGGTGGGAGTAAAGGGACACTGGTCAGGGATGTTTTTTAATTAATTAATTAATTTATTTATTTATTTATTTTTGCATGCTTCTGCATGTTTTTTCTTCCTCTCAAAACAAGGAGCTTTTTTCCCCTCCTCTTCTTTGGTTTGAAGAGATGCCAGCATACAAAGCAGCCCAGGCCACAAATTGCACTAACTAATTGAGTTAGCTGGAGAGCTGGGAGTTGCATACTTGTGAACAAACTGAAATGTTAATGGTCACAAACAGTGCTAATAAGAGAGGTTAATCACATATGCCTCAGCTTGCATGTGCCATTATCCTGGCTCCCCAGTTTTGTTTCCAATGGATATAACATTCTGTGGAAGAAATTCATTCACATCCTCTTTCCTATGATGTACAGTCATATTTTGTCCTACAATTTTTCTTACATTTGTCATAATATTTAATTTACCCTACTGACTTAACAGCAGTGTCTCCCATGCCACTCACTCCTTCTGAACTGGCCCACCCAAATGCATTTGAATCATTCACCTTGACATTTTCACCCAGCCCTATTTGCCCTGCCATTTTTGCCTTGGCCATCACAAAACAGTACTCCCTTATACCTGCCTCGTTGTGAGCTAGTTATGATAATCCTTGCATTTGCCCATGGCAGCAGGCAAATATAAGGGAGTACACATATGCATATAATCACCAAGCCCATTCGGGGGCTGTGTGACATCAGTTACAGAATAATGCATCTTGTAACAGCTGTAGCTTGTAAAAGAAGGTCCTGCTCCTTCTGTGCAATGTGACATATTTTGCCTTTGCTCTCACAAGTTTACAGGGATTAAAAAAAAAAAAAAAAACCTTGAATAGTGGAGTCTATCCTGACATCTATCATGTCATTCAACTATTTCACAAAGTCAGAGAATGAAATAGTGAACAGTGTTTATGTGAACTGACAGCACTTTTTATGCTAGACTGGCTTCATGATAACTAAAAAAAAAAAAAACTATTAATACAGATCTATAACTACTTGATTTTGGGAAAAGACATATATACTTTTATCAAGAATCTCCTATACTGAAACCTCAGTTGAACTCCTATTTAAACAATTGTCAAACAAGACCTTAAGGGTTATTCTAATATAGACACTTAAAGAAGTAATGGCCCAGAACCTGAGCAATAAACTTGGAAAACTGCAAAACTGCCTTTTTTTTTTACATAAAAGAAACGGGTGTTTATATGTAAAAAAATCAGAGTACTGGGTACTGGGAAACAGGAATGTTACCCCAATGTATAATCAAAACACTGTCTGAATTATCTGTGGGAAGCTTGCTGTCTATTCAAAAGTTCTGAAATATTACAAGCAACGTGTGACACGAATATATTTTAAATACAGAAAATGCAAGTCACAGTTCATTAATCTGTACACAATAAGCAGTGCTAGCTCTGTTTCACCTGTAGGGCTGTCACCTCTAACACTTGGAAAGCAGTGTACAATCAGTTTTATTAGCATCATATAGATGTACTTATATCTAGGTGTAAATACAAATATGCCTTTTCCTATCTAAAATATGTTATGGGATTTTTTTTTTTTTTTTGCAAAGCTGTATACATCATTTTATTAACAGCAGTTACTTGCACTGACAAAAAGGTTTATATACAAACTTATCTTTTCCCACTTGAAAGCTCTTGTCATGGGCAAGAAGTATACACTTTAAACTTTGTGCATGGAGAAGAAAACACTGTGTTACAAATTATAACCATATTTTTACTTCGAGAAACTGTTATATATTTAAGTTTTGACTTACAATCTGGCACACTGTACTGCAATTGCGCAGCCTTAGAGTTAGGTCAATGCTGATGATCTGCAATTGCGCAGCCTTAGAGTTAGGTCAATGCTGATGATGTGGCTTAGTGCTATATTAACATTTACGATTCATATAACTTAAAGCTCTGCTCAGTCCATTTTAAGCAGCAGTGTATTAAGCACATATAGCAGCATCTCACATATTGTTTAAAGCAGTGACAAAAATCTTATTGGCTCACCTGTAACTGGTATATAATAGTGCCTTATGCTTTGGTTAAAACAACGGTAAAATCTATCAGGATGTCTGAAACTGTAATACAGTAGCACCTCATACTTTGATTAAAACAGCTGTGAAAAATGTGCTAGCATGTCTGCATTTGGTATGCAGCTAAAAACAGCATCATAGTTTCATAGTTTCATAGTATAGTACTAGGCTATCTGCCCTGGGGCATTTGTAAGCCTAGCCATAGTGATGTGGCTTTTGCCACCCCATGAAATGGTACAAAATGTACAGAATAAATCTAGAATACTGTGCCTCTGTCTAGTAGTGACACAGTGAAGGTCCCCTTATATAATAGAATTAGTTTACTGTGCCCCTGTCTAGCAGTGACACAGATGTGACCCCTGGGGTAAACTTACGATCTCCCATCCACTCATCAAGATTTCTCTTGAAGAGAGTCAGTGAGGGGCTCTGCCTAATACGAACTGGGATCCTGTTCCAAAGCATGGGAAGCCTCTGGGTTATGAATCTATCCCTCCAGCATGTCCTATTCATACTTGTGCCGAGGTTTAAGTCTTTAGCTCTCGTGGTCCTGATGGATTTGGATTTTTTAAGGTGGAGCATGTCCATCAGATCCTGATTGGACATGGCCTTGTACGTCAGGCAGAGATCACCTCTGAGCAGGCGGTATGCTACTGAATAGAGCTGAAGTTTCTTTAGTCTGGCAGAATAAGACATATGTTGGAGACCCTTGATCCTTTTGCTGAAGTACTTTTGTGGTCTCTCCAGCTGTTGCAAGTGCCGGGTGAGGTACATACCAAATGGGGCATTGTACTCAATCATGGGTCTGATGAGGGAGGAACATAGGGGTACAATGACATCCTTGGATCTGGATGTGAAACCCTTCATGATGAGGTGTGCAAGGTAGAATGTTTTACTAACCACTTTGGCAACGTGGGTGTCAAATGAGAGGTCGCTGTCTACTTGGGTCCCTAGGTCTCAGATTACTTTTTCCATACTCAGTGGGTTGCTGTCTATGTGATAATTTGTGGGTACTTTGTTTTTTCCAAAAGGGATAACTATACATTTTTTGGCATTTAGTTTAAGGCCGTGACTACGGCACCAGTTGTCCGTTTCAGTGAGGCCTTTTTGTAGGATGTGTGTATCTGCGGGTGTATCGACTATGGCACCTAGTTTGCAGTCATCTGCGAACTTTGTCAGCCACAGCCCTCCCATGTTTCATTTAACATCTGAGAAATAAATGCCGAACAAGAGGGGTCTCAGGACAGATCCCTGTGGGACACCACTTGTGACTGGCTTTGAGTCTGACATTGCTCCAGCGATTTTAACTTTATGGGTTCTGTCCGTTAGCCAGTTTGCAACCCATCTAGTGACATAAGGGTTTACTTTTAAGCTGTTTAGCTTATCTATGATGCCTGAGTGGGGTATTGTGTCGAAGGCCTTAGCCACGTCCAGGTATGCTGTATGGACTGCTTTGCCCTCATCAATGGCTCTAGTAACTGTTTCAAAAAAGTCAACCAGGTTTAAAAGGCAGGATTTGCCCTTTACAAAGCCGAACTGGGTGGGGGTCAAGCGTCTGTAGGTCCCCTATGTCTCCGTTTATGAGTTCGATAATGATTCTTTCCATAGCTTTGCAGACCAGGCTAGTCAAGCTTGTGGGGCGGTAGTTTCCAGGGTCTGTAGAGGCACCCCCCTTGTGGAGTGGGACCACTGTTGCTGTACGCCAGTGTTCAGGTACATATCCCGAAGTAAGGCTAAGGTTAAATAGCATTTTTATGTGTGGGTTTAGCTCCTCTTGGAGTTCACGTAACACGCACCCCGGGATACTGTCAGGTCCCACTGATGCTGTGTTTTTTGCTTTGTTTAGGACGGTTCTCACTTGGACATCTGAGATGACAGGGAGATTACAGTCAGCTGGGATAAGTATTTCTTCTTTTGGGGGTGAAGGAGGCGAGAAATTTGCACTGAACCTGTCAGCCAGAATGTTAGCAATATCTGTGGGTTCAGTGTATTTTTTGTTGTTGTGAACCAACTTTGAGCATATCTGAGGGTTTCCGCCCAGGTTTCTAACATAGATGAAGAAGGCTTTGTGGTTATCTTTAGTGTCCTTAGCGATTTTTCTCTCAAAGTTTGCCTTGGATGTTTTTATGAGAGAACGTAGTTTTCTGCTAATGTTGATCAGAGATGTCTTCCCTTCATGGGATTTCGCTCTGACGTGCAGTAGCTTCCTTCTTTTTTTATACAATTTGTTTATGGCTGAGGTCCACCAGACAGGACGCTTACATTTGGTGGAGAGGGACTTGGATTTGTTTGGGATTGCATGATCCATGCATTCTTGGAGATGTCCATAGAAAGCATTTGTGAAGAATTCGGCATTGTGGGATGTGGTATCCACTGGCACAGTGGGCTTAAAGCATACCATCTCAGTCTTAAGAAGAGTGAAGTCTGCTTTTTATTTATTTATTTTTATTTTATTTTACATTTGTTGACCGTGCTAGTCCAGCTGGATTAATGTCCATTTTCAGTGGAGGCCCGGGGAGAAAAGCTCCAGAGGTTAAACACAGTTATTGGAAATACATAAAAAGACAAAGTACAAATGTATTATACAAAGGGAAAAAAATGTAAGTACAAATATTAAAGATCTTAACTAATCAGAATCATTCTAGTTCATAAAGAAGTGAGGTCAGAGGTTAGCAACTAGCAAAACAATATAATAAGGTATCAAATCATAAACACAAACAATTCCTGGTTTTTTTTTTTTTTTTGAGTTAAGTAATATTTACAATAAAGGGATAATATCTCAGTTGAAGTAGAAGATGAAATACAAGTGGATAAGAAAAGTTTATAACAAACATAAGGGTGCCAACAGGCTAGTCTGGGTTGGTACAAGAGCAAAGCCAGAATTTATTAAGATGTATTAAAAGTTGTTTCTTAAATAGTGGGAGAGTAGGCAAAGAGGACAAACCAGATGGAAGATTATTCCATATTTTACCTACTGAGTTAGAGAAAAGGCAATTGCCTGCAGAATTCATAATTTTGGTAATATTAACAAGTGATTTATCAGAGGAACGTAGTTGTTTCAGGTTGATATAAGGAGTCAAGAGGTTAGAAAGAGCTGGTGTTTTAGAAGGTTGGTATAGAATTTTGTGTGCTATTAAGAGTTGTTGAAAAATGAGCTTGTTAGGGAGTTCCAGCCAGTGTAGTTGTTTTAGGTTTAGACAGTGGTAAGCTCTAAATTGGGAAGTGGTGGCAAAGCGGGCAATATTGTGGTAAGATGTAGTAAGTTTCTTAAGGTTACTTTTAGATAGATTAGTGTAAATAGAGGAAGCATACAAAAGGGTAGAGATAAGGTGTGTTTGGGCTAAGGTTATCCTAGCTTCAGGTGTGAGGAAGGGCTTTATTCTGTATAGGGATCCAATCTTTTTATGAACAGCTTTTATTGTGGTGTTGATGTGGCAATCATAATTGAGATTATTATCGATAATAACACCAAGAAGTTTAGTTGAGGAGTCAGGAGAGATTATGGTGTTGTCAGTTGCAGTAATACAGAAGTTTATCAAAGTAGATTTACGGGTAGGTGAGAAGAATAATAATTTAGTTTTCTTGGGGTTAAGGAGTAGACAGCGATTGGAGAACCACTGTTCAACAGTTGAGAAGGCTGATTGTGTTTGAAACTGGAGTTCTGTTTGAGAAGCGGCAGTGCAAATTATAGTGGAGTCATCTGCATATTGTATGCAGGTAGTATTAGGTAAAGATGATTGAAGGTCATTAATAAAGATAGAAAATAGAAGTGGGCCTAGGATAGACCCTTGAGGTACTCCTAAAGAGATAGGAAGGAGAGTAGAGAGAGAATTTTTCCAGAGTACAGCTTGCTGACGATTTACAAGATAGGAAGAGAACCAGGTAAGGGAAGAAGGCTCCAGGGCCAGAGATTTTAAAGTGTGCAAGAGAAGTGTATGATTAACCATGTCAAAGGCTTTTGATAGGTCTATGAAAAGCGAAGATGTAAGTTTATTGTTGTTACGGTTTAAGTTAATAGTGTTGGTGAAGGAGAGAAGAGCTGTGGTAGTACTGTGATCAGGTCTAAAACCGTGTTGAGTGTCAGCTAGAAGGGTATTCTTGAGGAGGTGGTTGAGCAGTTGTTTATGTATGCATTTTTCTGTGATTTTAGCTAAGGGGGATAAAAGTGCTATGGGACGATAGTTAGAGAAGTCGTAAGATTTGCCTCCTTTATGGAGGGGTATGATATGTGATATCTTCCAGATTGTTGGGAAAATACCTTCTTTTATTGATCTGTTTATCAAGATAGAGACAGGGTAAGCAATGGCTTTTGCTGCTAGTTGCAGGAATTCAGCAGGAAGTTTGTCTGCAGAAGGGGTGGTAGGTTTGAGTTTTTGGATGAGAGATTGTATATAAGAGGTAGAAACAGGTTGTAGGTGAAGGGGAGGAATGGTATTTATTAAGGTATTTGGAGGTAGTTGAGCAGTATCAGGAGATAGTTGGTTGGCTAGAGTTTGTATAGAATTGGTGAAGAAGGAATTAAAGTTATTGGCTGTTAGTGTGGTATTATCAGGGTCAGAATCCTGAGGGTTTGATGTAATTATTTGGCCTGGGGTCAGGAGACTATTAATACTGGACCAGAATTTTTTAGGTTCCTTTTTGGCAGTTTTTTTAAGTTGAAAGTAATAGTTCTTTTTGTCTGTTAGGATGGCTTTTTTAGTACTATTTCTAAGCTCTCTAAACCTTTGGTGGTCTATTTGACTTTTGGTGGAATGCCACTTATGCCAAGATTTATTTCTGAGGGCGATTTTATGCTTAGTATTTGAAGTTAGCCAGGGAGCAGTTTTAGTTTTAGTTCTAATGGTTCGACTTGGGGCGTGTTGATTAAGTATTGCTAGGAATGTTGAGTTGAAGTGTTCCACAGCTTTGTTGAGTGGGAGATGTTTTAGAGGGGCCCAATGACATTGGAATAGTTCAGCTTGAAACTGATCAGGGTTAAAATGTTTTTTTGAATGAAGAGTTCTAAAAGTTGTGGGTAAGGTTAGGTTTGTTTTGCTTCTAATGATAAAGGTAAGTGAGTGGTCACTAAGGTCGTCAGGAAGGATGCCTGTTTGGTAGGTTTGCTGGGGGAGTATTAGTAAGAATCCAGTCTAAGGTAGTAGCCTTATCGTTTGTTTTATTGATTCTAGTGGGGCTATTGATAAGTTGTTTGAAGCCAGAGAGGCTGATATGTGAGGTAGGGTAAGTGTTATTACAGGAATGCCAATCTATATTAAAGTCACCTAGGACTAGAGTTTCCTGTGGAAGTTTGATAGAGAGTTGGTAGAGTATATCTTCAAGGGTGTTGACGTTATTTCCAGGGGGGAGATATGCACAGATGATGTTAATGGCTTTATTGGTATTGATTTGTATTTTAAAGCTAATTACTTCAGCATAATAATTTTGAGTAAGAGTGAGGTCTAGAGGAATCAGTTTTAGTTTCGCTTTATGCAGAATGGCTACCCCACCTCCTTTCCTGTTAGTGCGATCAAGTCTAATAATGCTATAACCAGGTGGGGTAATTTCTATGTCTTTAATTGAGGGTTTTAACCAAGTTTCAGATAGGCATAAAATATCAAACTTCTCAGTTTCAAGAAGGGCATGGAGTTGATCAATTTTGTTACAGACACTACGTATATTAAGATGGGCAATGGACAAAGAGTTAGAAGGTTTAGAGCAAGAGAGAGATAAAGGTTTAGTTTGGTTTTGTTCTAAATTGGTTATAGTATGATGTGGGCCTGGATTAGGGTGAATATCACCATCTTGTAGTAAGTGGAGAAGAGTAGGATATATCTGTGGTTTAAGATTATAGTGAATAACATATGTTTTTTGGTATAGGTTTTTCTGAACTTGCAGTGTACTAGTCTGTGATATTTGGATAGAAGGTAAATGGACTGAGAGGGTGAATGCAAAAAGGATGAAGCTAAAGGTGTTGTATTTGTTGAGGTACTTTTAGAGGGCAGTAGAGGAGAAATAGTCTGAGAGTATTCATAAGAAGTTATGATGTAGGAAGTTAAAAGAGATGAAAATAATAGAATAAAGATGAGTGGTCTTAGTAATGCATGGATAGATAACGTTGGCATAGTGGTTTCAGAGGAGGTTTGTAGAGAAGTATGATGAAGTAAAGTTTAATAGGAGTAATTAGAGAGGGTGGGGCAGGAGGTAGGAAAAGTGTTTAAGAAAGTGGAGGGTGAGTATTTGTGATCAAGGTAGGTGTGGTGAAATCAGAGAGTTGTATAGAGATTTGATTGGAGGGGAGGTGTAAAGGGGTGTGTTTCTATTGAGTTAAATGTAGGGCCCTGGGGGTGGGTGGGAATTGGGGGTAGGGTGGGGAGCGGAGTGAGCCCGCAGGGCGAACGGAGCGGGGAGAGCCCAAGAAGAAGAGGTCCAGGAGGAAAACAATCAGTGAAGTGCTCAGAAAGAAGGTAAGTAAGGCAAGGGGATGTAAATATATTTGGTGATAAGAGGTAGGAGCAAGTAGAAGCTAGAAGTATCAGAGCAAGTAGAAAGAGAAAAGTGGAGCAGAAGGGGCTAACAGTAGGTGAGATAGAGAGTTGGCTAGGTAGAGGCAGTAGTAAGAGAAGTAAGAGAAGTGAGAAGTTTTTCACTGTGGTCTTTTGTGCTGGGGGTGGAGGTGGGATATGTATATCCAGGGTGATTAGTTTGTGGTGAGATCTCACTACTGAGGGGTATACTTCCAGTGTGGAGCATTTTGTCCAATGTTTGTGATGATCAGGTCTAGTGTATTATCTCCCCTAGTGGGAGAGGTGACTAGTTGTTCCAGTGCATTTGAATTTATGAATTCCAGGAACCTTTGGGCTAGGGTATTAGGGCTAGAATAATGTACCCAATCTATGTTTGGGTAGTTGAAGTCTCCCAGTATGATGGTATTTTGGATACATTCATATCCTCCAATGTCTTCAGGAAGGCTGAGTGGGGTTCTTGAGATTGGGAGGGTGGTCTGTAACATGCTACTAGTTGTATAGCAGTTTTGCCTATGGTTAGTTGCACCTGTATGGTCTCTGATGCTTCATGTGTTGCTACTAACCTGGAGGTGTGGGTGTCCTTTATGAATATGGACACTCCCCCTCCCTTTGTGGTTCGGCCAGGGTTTTGGGGCCAAAAAGCATGATACGAGGTATAGCCTGGTAGCGCTGGGGTGCTCTTAGGAGCCTTGAACCAGGTTTCAGTTATTGCACAGACGTCGATGTTCTCCATGCTGAGGAGTGCATCAAGTGCCTGCATCTTGCGATTTAGACTTCTGGCATTGAGCAGCATTACCCTTAGTTTTTTTCCATTTTTGTTTTCTAAGGAGGTGGGTTTGTCTTTTGAGCCTTGCCTAAAAAAGGCACTATGGGGGTGGCAAGAGCCTTAGCCAATATCCGGAAGCCCAGTGGTGACAGGTGTAAGCCATCCCTTGCAAAGCAGCGTGGCTTGTCCAACATATCATCCCAGGCAGACAGACATTGGATCCCCTTAGAATGACACCAGTACTTGAGCCAATTGTTAAAGCTGATCATCTTGTCTTTGTATTGTGGTATCATTCTTGGTGAGGGCAAGATGCTGCTCAGTGTCAGGGTCATACCAGCCTGGGCTACATAATCGGAGAGCTCCTCTATGTCTCTTTTCATGTAGTCCAGGGAGGTACGTCTCAGGTCATTCACACCAGCATGGACAATGACAGAGTCATATTTGTACTTGCTTTGGAGTGACCTGAGTGCGTGTGTTATGTGGCGGATCCTAGATCCCGATAGACAGCACACAGTCACCTTCTCCTTGTTCAGCCTGGTCAGTGGGACATCAGTGTGTCTGACTATGGAGTCACCTATTACTAGTTATCAGGCAAGGTGTTTGGCCTTAAGGGCTGCGATTGGTTGACACACTGATTTACTGAAACATGTGTTGCATGTGTTTTGTTTTGAGGTGGTGGATTTTTGGATGTCTGCTTTGGGAGCCTCTGTTGTTTTGGTAAGTTTTTTATTAGAGCCTCCGAGTATGTCTTTGTGTTTTTATGTGTTTGGTTTGCAGTTGTGGTAGGTCTATGTGGGACTGGGATTGTTGTGTGTGTGGTTGCCATCTCCTCCTGTCTGGTCATGCCAGTCCTGAGTTGAGAGAGTTCAGCCTCCAGTTTGGCTATATAGTTGCATCTCTCACATGTATTTGTGTTTGTTGGGAGGAGGAGAGGGTTGTCTGTGTACATGAGACAATTGTAGCATTGTCTCAAGATGCCCAGATTGACCAGCTGAACTGGAGACGATGCCAGTAATCTACCACTCGACATGCTAGAACAGTATAAGGGAGTGGTATACCTTTAAGGGAAGTGGGTATTCACAGGGGTGGTAAGTAGATGTAGTGCTTTACTTAGTACAAGAGTGCTTACTTAGTAGAGAAGTATTGAGAACAAGTGCTAGGCTTATAATACAGTGAGTAGTCTGGTTATACTAAGAGTAGAGCTTCCTTAAGGGAAAATTTGAAGAACAGACTTGGCGAAGCCAGAAAAAGTTTAACCTTGTTTAACCGGTGAAGAAGTTTGGCTAGGGGGTCAAACGAAAGGGTGAATTGATTAAAAGCAACTAACACATCGGCTGGAGTTTGCCTGTGACTTTCTTAACAAGTTTGTTTTTTTACTATGGACAGTCTGCCAAAATGCACATGGTCTTGGACACTAAAACGTAATCAGCTAGAAAAAAAATGCTGAAAACGAATTCCATTGATGGGATATTCATTCTTTCTGAAAGCATATATACTAAGACCTGTGCTTGTATAAATAATAAGATAATGTTGAAGAAGCACGTTACCATTTATGATAAAAAAAAAATGGTTTTCAGTATAGACAAAGTTATTTCTTAACAAAAAGACTAGGTTGACCATGCAAGTTTAAAACTGGATTACTTTCGAGCAAATACAAAATGTGAAACAACTATACAATCAGTCTTACTTTACATTATAATCTTGATACAGTGTTACACATGCTAAAGCAATGTCTGTGAATATTTCAGTATTATTGTTCTGTCTTCTAATGCATTATTTGAAAGTTTTCCTTCTGACATTTTTCGGAATGTGTTATAAAATTATCACTGTCAGTTTAACACAGCCATATTATATCCAATTGTTCAAAATAGGGTTGCACAGGAACACAAGAAAGCTCCTTACACACATTGTGAGTTTGGGTGAGGCAGTGCAGTACATAGAGTTACCTACCCATATTTCAGAATCCGATAATCAGGAAAACAAAGTAAACTTCCATTCACTTTCATGCCATGGCTTTAATTCAGCATATATTACTTGCTGTGCGAGCTCATGAAGCACAGCTACAGGGAGGCAGCAATGTATATTATGAAGACATTGATGTGGACAGGGGCTTACCATCACTACTTAACACCAAAGAGCTGGAGCATACTGTGTGCAAACATCGCTGAACGAAAAAAGTATTATCATTATTTAATGTGGTAAATCAAACCATGTGGTGATGACAAATCACCAGACTGACACTACAGCCATCATGAAACAATGTGGAAGATCAAACTGTGCTATTCTGTAAGGGGAAGTATTCTAGAAGCTTCATTTCTGACTGAAGCAGTGATTATTCCAACAAGAGCACACTGTCAAAAATATGACATGACAAACTTCTAAGCATTCCACTGCAAAGCACAAAGCTGTCATGAGTGGCAACGATTTCATGGTTCACAGGTAACTCACAGGCATGGCATCAATAATAACATCAAAGCCATTATTTAGTAAAGTGCTACAGTAAGGTTTCTGCAGTTCAGAACCTCTTAAAACACTAGCTGAAAGGACTGTTAAAAACAAATGGACTGTTAACTCTGCAAGCTTACTCAAACCCCTAGAGTCTATATAACAAAAGAAATCTGGAAAAGAAGTTTTCAAAAAACAAAGAAGTAAAATAACACAACAGGGCTAAACTGATTGAAAATTTTGTGTGGTGTCCAGATGTGGCATGTAACAGGAAAATCTACATAAAGCCAACAAACAAACTGATTTACTTCAGATAAATGGTATTGTATTATGTGTATCATGTATATGTAGTCAGAACAAAACTGTTCACTGAGCCATCAAACCACTTTAACATATTTTTTGCTGAAATTATAAAATGCCACTAAAATTCTATACTGGTGGCAGTAGCAAAGATAAAATGGACATGATAAGTCTGTCCTTCACTTGTAAACGAAGTTTGACAAAAACACAGTGGAGCATGAGTAAGCTAAGTTACCTACCTAGTAACTACTACTGTTAGGTAAGTGGAAATGGTGTTGGGTACATAGGTAGGTAGGTGATGTAGTGATAAGAAAGTGCAATTATCCCTCTGGGTAAAATATTGAATCACTGCTAAATTATGGTTCTGGTACACAGTCTGTATGTAGTTTTTATCAATCCTGTTATTCAGGAGCACTTTGTGACACTGGAATCAATTTTAGCAGTTTGTACAGAGGGATCAGAACAATGGAAGTGATAGGAAAAACATCTAATTTATCACTTTCTCCAGGAAATAATCCTTCTGAATAGTGTAAGACATTCTACTATTTCCCCTGATATTTCTACTTCCCTAGTTACCTTGTATACTTTAGCCAACACTAAAGATCCTTCAGATTCTTCCTACAGCAAGCCCCACGACACTTTCTGTAAAACCTTTACCCCCCCCCCCCACTTCACCTTCAATCCAGAAGTGGGGCCTGTACCAGCCCTTGTTTTAAATGTGGCCAAAATAAACATTGGTATAATGAGTGTTCCTCTCTCCAGTCAGTAAGCCCATCTTTCAGTTGGGTCTATATTACCTTATCGAATGATGAAAAGAGCGAACACTCTTTCATCGAACCGAAAAGGTCGAAACCCCTAAACAGTGAACACATGTACCATATATTTTTTCCCAGGGAAAAAAAAATCTGTGGGCCATCTTTGGGACTTTGCCATTTCCTCCACTATGGTGCGATCTCGGAGTTGGTATATTCAAGTAGGGGTGGTGTGGGGGTGAAACCCTCCACTTCATTTTGTGTTTGAATTTTTTTTTTTTTTTTTTTTTTGTGGAGCAGCAATTTTTTTTCCTAGGAAAAAAAATTGCTGTTCCCTGTCTTTTGCTCTTCAGTGGGTTCGACCTTTACAGTTCGATGAAAGAGCATTCGCTCATTTCAGCGTTTGATAAGGTAGTATAGACCTTTTCAGTTCACTAGTTAGCCCAATGTCCAAACCCCACAAAAGGTAGGGAGCTGGCACCAACTTGGGCTACTGCTTGGCAGCAGGATCAATAAGACAGCAATGCACAGGAAACACATCTATTTTTGTTGGTACTAGTAAACCAGGAAAGTCCTTTTGTCAACAATACAGTGTACAATTCTACTCTTCTTTTCCTTGCTGACACAGGAGCAACTCAATCTATTATAACTTCATAAAGTGTGAAAAGCCTCACACTCTACAAAATCTGTTAGAAGCGAGGGGGTCTCTGGGATTTCATTGGATTACCCAGACACAAAGACTCTCCCTAATCAAACAGTTCATTACAAGATAAGCATACTTTTATTGTAAGAACTTCTGCCCCTTTAAATGTGTTATGTAGATATCTACTGTGTAAATTAAGCTGTACTGTATCTTGTACTCTGGATATAGTATTTTTTAGATATCCTGAATGAACCTTCCCCTCTAGGTCTATATTCAGACAATATCGGTTCAGATGAAGATACATTCTTTGTAGGACTTAGATCAGAATGAGCCTATAGTACCACTGACTTCGAGGGACTTGAAGCTGTCCACTGGCAGTATTATCCTTTATCAGTGAAGACAAAGAAGGAAATTGAACATGGCATTTCTGCATTATTTCAACAAGGGATAATGGTCCTTACTAGAAGTCCATGTGATATGCCTTCTTCACAGAATAAGAAACTGGGCAAGAACACCTAAAGATCTGTACAACATTTAAGAGTACTGAGCATGGCAGTATTGCCATCTTTTCCTGTAGTATCTAACCCAGCTACTATACTAACTTCTGCTTCTCTGAAAGCTCCACTTTTTGGTGGCTGATATTTCCTCTGCTTTCTTTTCTAGTCCCATTCACCCAGACAGTCAGTATTTGTTTGCCTTCACTTACAAAACTCAACTGTAGACATAGAAGAGGTTACCCGAAGGATATAATGAATCACATACCATTTTCTCTATAAAAATGAAAAAAAAAAAAAAACAACTAGAAAAAATTCACTCTCCCTGTGGGTCCACCCTAATATAGTATGGGGATGATTTGCTTTTAGCTTCCAATTCTTATTCTGTCAGTCAACAGCAGACAAAGGCAAACCCCATGATTATGTGTTTATGGTTAACCAAGTACTTCCTCCTAGATCACACCTAAAGGATGTCCAGATTCTAACTGCCGATGTGTCCATTGTATGAAGAGAAGATGGATTATTAGTAACAGCATTCTGTGTCTGTACAGCAAACAAGTACATGAGGTTACTAAGCTAATGGCCCTAGAACCCTAACAAGCCTAGCCATATTTATCCTGGGTTGCTTGTCAGTGGTTAGGTGAGTGATGTTTGCAGAGGTCAGGGAGGGGCTCTGTTTCACGTGAAATGGAAGCTTGTTCCAGTGAAGTGGCAGTCTCTGGGAGATGTCTCTCTCTCTCTCTCTCTCTCCAGCATAACCTGTTCATGTCAGAGGCTAGGATAAGATCCCTGGAGTGAGTGACCCTCTTGCAGTTTGATTTATGAATGTGTAGCATTTCTTTCAGGGCGGGTCAGAGACTGCCCTGTAAGCCAGGCACAGGTCACCCCTAAGCAACCTGTAGGAGACAGAATACAGTGACAGGGCTTTCAGGCTTTCCACACCAGACTTGTTTTGCGTACATTGTAATTTTCTGGGGAGAAACCTCTCTAGTCCCTTCAATTCTTGCAGGTGTCTGATGAGATACATGCAAAAGGGAGCATTGTAATCAATTATTGGTCTGATGGGGGCCAACTATAATGGAATTATAACATCCTTCGATCTAGATGCAATGACTTTACTTAGCAATCTGAACTTAGACAACCACATATCCATGGTAATAAGGAAATCCTTCTATGTGGCATATCTTCTATCAACCACAGTACCCAGATCACATACCACTGGGTCTACACTTGGGGGGTGTCTATAATGTAATTTGCAGGGATGTCAGCCTGCCCAAAGGTAATAATATTACATTTATTTGAATTTAGCTTTAACCTGTGGCTTTGGCACCAATCATTTGTCTGCATTAACCCTGTCTGCAGTATATTAACATGTTTGTAGGACTTGATGATTGCTCCCAATTTGCAATGGTTAGCAATCTTGGTCAGCCACAGGCAGTCCAAGTTTTCCTGGGCTTCAGAAAAATAAATCCCAAACAGTATAGGGCCCAGCACTGAACCTTGTGGTACACCACTGGTGACCTGCCTTTTGCTAGAGGTGAAGTCATCCACATTGACAGTATACTTATCTGGTAATGCAGGAGTGAGTTCCCAATTGTGAGAGTTTCTCTACAATACCTGAGTGTGGGATTGTCCCAAATGCCTTGGCTAGGTCAAGATAGGAGGTATTCATGGTCTTTCCCTTGTCCAGGGCCTTGGTGTCTTTCTCAAAGAACTCAACCATGTTTAACAAGCATGATCTACCTTTAATGAATCTGAAATGAGTTGGGTCCAGAGTTTGGAGATTAATATATCCTTGTTAATAAGGTTGATAATGATTCTTTCCATGGCTTTGCAGATTAGGCTAGTCAAGCTTATGGGCCTATAATTCCTAGGGATGGTTGATATTTCCCCTTTGTACACAGGGATTACTGTTCCTGTCCTCCATTCTGCCAGAACATAGCCAGTTCTCAAGTGTGGTTAAACAGGGATCTAAGTGGGTCTGCTAGGTCATTTTTCTAAACATGAAAATCTTTATTACATTATCACATATGACATAGGCAATAGTACATTTAAATAAATGAAAACAAACCATCATGCCAATTCCAGTTGCAAACATCATACATTACAAACCACATTGACACAATTGTAGTTGTAAACATTATACATCACTTATAATCTATTCAGTCATTGTTAGTCAAACACACAGCAAATTTAAATCCTGCCTTCTTTTAAACCTTGCTCCTCCTCTGCATGTATTGTTCCCACAATTCCCATTTTTCCTATGTAATTTGCTCCTACCCTTTTCTAAAGAACCCAGTTCCAGTTGCTTTATCTCTGTTACTATATTCTTTACTTCTAGTAAAGTTAGTTTAGACTAGGATTTCAATTTTCTAGTAATTGCTTTTTTTGGCAGCCACCATAATTAGACTCAGCAAGGCCTTACTATGTCTAGGCAATTCCAATTCTGTATCATAGCTCAAAAAATAATTTCCTTAGTTACACCAAATTGCCCACCCAGTATCTCTGACAAAGCAGTCTGCAGGGAATCTTCAAAGTCTGCCAACTCATTACACTCCCAGAACATATATTCCTATTTACATCTTCATACCTCTAACATTTGCTGTCTACCTGAGGAAAAATTCTTTGTAGTGTACTTGGGGTATAAACATAACCTATGTAAACACTTCCAAGCAAAGCTCCTAAATCTTCTAGACTTTGTTGCATTTTTGGAATATATATATATATATATATATATATATATATATATATATATATATATATATATATATGTGTGTGTGTATATATATATATATATATATATATATATATATATATATATATATATATCCCTCCATTGTTTTTTGGTGAATTTGTTATCCAATCACTCTTCCCAATCCTTTCTAACTTCCTCTGATTCTTACAGTTATTAGGCAATATTTTATATGTTCTACTAATTATTCCTTTTTTAATGGCAGCTTCTGTTCTAGATTCTACAAAAACTCTGCCAGTGCTGGTCTTTCATTTAGGACCCTGTTATTTATTTCTCTTTGCTTATACTCTGATATCAATCCTTGATAGGGGAAGGCAATCTCTAACCTGCAGTCCAAATAAATTCTTGGCATCTTCCCATTCTATTACCTTTATCTCTCTAGTTATTTGCTTTCAATACCTTGGATCTTTTGCCAGTTTCCTCCAATAAATTCCAGCCCTCTCTTGGCTATTGTCTGCAGTCATCCCTATCAGCAGAATCATCTTTCTCCATTCCTGTGCTGGCTTAGTTCTTAGAATACTTTCTGCCACTATATAAATATGTAGTTATTGTTATTCTCCTTAGAAGTCTGCATCCAAACTCCCAGTCACTCCTTGTTTATTGAGCACTCCCCCTCTTATTTCATCACTATTCCTTTCCACTTTGAATTATAATTTTCTGATTGTGCTAATTACAGGAGCCTTAACTGTGTTGTTCTGAAATACCCATTCAAACTGGGTAATCCCAATCCACCATGTTCTATTGGAAGAATCAGTTTATCCCATTTGACTCTTGCCATCTTGCCCAACCAAATAACATCCTTCAGCTCTTTATTCACTGCTATCCACAACATCTCCTCTGGTTGATAAAATAAAATATGCCTGACCTGTGTATAAGACTAAAGGGACTAAAAATGCTTGAACTGCTTGTATCTTACTATTGATATCCATATAAAAGAGATTCCATTTTCTCAGTTTTTGTATTATTTTTTGTTTAGTCTCTTCTCACATATCCTTAGCTGCCACACCAGAGTTATTTTTAATCCAGACTCCTACGTACTTAATTTTATCAATGTGATGATGTGAGGTATTGCCATCTATGCCAGGAGAAGTAGGGCAGTGGATGTCCATCCCTCCCCTTCCTGCCAGCCGAGCATCTCACAACACACTTCCTGCCAGTACTCCTCCCCAATTCACCTCACTTCCTTCCTCCACCTCACTTCCTTCCTCCACTTCAGTTTTACTCCTCATACTACCTCTCACTCATCCCCGACAATGCAGCTCTTCCTCTTCTTTGCCATTCCACTACTCTTTCACCTATCAGCCTTAAACTCATTTCACTCATGCCACTCATACCTCCCCAACCCACTTAAAGGTTCCACCACCTCTACCTCCCACACTAACCTCTTAATTACTTCCTCCTCAGCTATCTCCCCATCACTCTTTAGTATCTCCCCCTATACTTTTCACAAATTTAACCTCCTTTACAACCATACAAATACCCTAAGCCAAAGCTCATCTTCCTTCAACTAGCATATACTCCACTCACAAACCTCACAAATAAACATCTACTCTCTGGTGACATCCACCCTAACCCAGGTCCTCAGTCACTTCATCATTCCTCCACTCCCACCCCTTCTGCTCTCACCCTAAACCATACCCATACGGACTTACAACAAACACCTGCACACAAACATCTGTCCATATATTCTATAAATATTCAAAGTCTAATTACATTCCTGGATAGCCCATACAAACCCTAACATCCATGCCTTGTCCGAAACTTGGCTCAAGTCTCACATCACTAACAGTGAAATACTGCCACCAAATTTCAACATCTATCGTGCAGATAGATCCCCTAAAAAAGGTAGCGGAGTAGCCATACTCTACTCAGACAGCCTAAACCTTTCTCCTATCACTATCCCCATCCCCAATTTCCATCCTGCTGAACTTCTCATCCTAAACTGCCATTTTAACCCACACAAGAAATTTGCTGTCACTTCTATCTACATCCCCCCTGGGAATAATATACCCACCCTTGAAAATATCCTATCTTGGTTTAGTCACAACTTAGACTATGAAACTCTCATTCTTGGTGATGTCAATATAGACTGGTCCAAACTTACTACTGACTCACCACAATCCAGCATCAACTTACATGGTTTCCATCAACTACTTACATCCCCCACACATTTCAACAAAGACTTATCTTCTAGTTCCACTATTGGGTACACACCAACTCTCCTCACCTCTACCATGGCCCATGTACCCTACCTGACACCTTAAATAATCAGCTCCCCACCTCTATCCTTAGACACACCTCCCAGACGCACAAACCCCACCTATTTAGAGATTGTCGTAAGCTTTCTAACTTCAATAACACTGTATTTATTTATTTAACATTTGTTGACCCGGAATGTCCGACTAGGTTCCACAGAGCCTGTTTTCAGTGGAGGCCCGGGGAGAAATGCTCCAGATGCATGTCTTTGGATAACTCCATACTATCCAGTATTGATTTGTCCATCCTTAAACACATCCCTCTTGTTGATGTCGTCATTAAATTCAACAACATTTTCCCTGACACCCTTAATTCCCTTTCTCCCTCCAGGAAAATCAGAATTAAATCAAACTATGCTCCATGGCTCTCCAAAGATACTAGAGCACTAATGCATAACAGGGATATCACCTGGAAGTTATAGCTTAAAACCAGGCATACTCCCCATCTACTTAAATACAGACAATTATGTAACCTAGTTAAGAAATTAGTCACCAAAGACAAGACATTTTACTGCAACTCACCTCAACTATACAACAGGTCCAACCCGCGCAATTTCTGGACTACTCTTAACAAAATACTTTACCCTGGCAAGCCTTCTAGCCCCTCACTTTACCCCAAACAAATCTCTTCCTGAAATTGCTAACCCACACAATAAACACTTCATTGACACTATCCAAAACCTTACACCCTCAAATACTAATGCTGAAACCATCACTACTGCCAACAAACCTCACAGCCAGAATCTCTTCTCATTTAAACCTGTGTCAACTTCCTAAATTAAATCCCTTCTTCTTAAGCTTAAACCATGTTCTCCCTCTACTGATAACCTACCTCCTACATTTCTCAGCCTTGCTGCTGAATCTATAGCCTATCCTATATCCATTCTCATTAACAGATCTATACAAGAGTTTACAGTTCCTACTATCTGGAAATCCTTCTATACTATCCCACTATGTAAGGGTGGCAACCCCACTGATCCATCTAACTATTGTCCCATTGCTATTCTTTCTCCCATCTCCAAATTACTTGAAAAATGCATTCATGCACAACTTCTCAACCACCTCCTCCAACACAACCTTCTCACTCCCACTCAGCATGACTTACATCCCCACCACAGCACATCCACTACCCTCCTCTCTTTCACTCATACCATAGCCAATGCTCTTGATAACAATCAGCTAATATCCTGCCTCTTCCTTGACCTTTCCAAAGCCTTTGATACAGTCTCTCACCCTATACTCCTTTCTAAATTATCCAACCTCAACCTGTCTTCTTCCCCCCTTGCTTGGCTCTCCAGCTATTTCTCAGGTAGGCAGCAATCTGTAAAATGCCTCTCGTCCTACTCTCCCTTTATATTTGTTCCAACAGGTGTTCCTCAAGGCTCTATCTTGGATCCCCTCTTATTTAATATATTTACAAATGAACTATTCACCTTTTGCAGGCAATCTTCTCTTACACAATATGCAGACGACTCTACAATCATCTCAATCTCCAGTAGTATCACAGACCTTCTCACCCTTACTCAAACTCCTTTCTATCCACAGAGAAATGGCTATCTGACAATCTGCTTATCCTTAACCCCAAGAAGACCAAGCTCCTGCTCTTTCTCTCCTGCTCTCTTTCCAACCACAAATCTACATTTACCATAACATCCTCTAACAACACAATCATAAAACCTGAACCACACACTAAACTGTTAGGCATCATTATAGATGACAAGCTCAAATTTAACTTACACTTACTGGAAGGAATAACAAAAACACACCAGAAACTTGGCTTGGCTCTATGGTGACAAAAGATTTCTTACTCCAAATGCTAGACTCACCTTAGCACAGTCCTTCCTCTTGCCCACACTTCTCTACGCAGCCCCCAAACTAACCAACATACAAGCTACCACCATGAACAAACTGCAACAAATGTATCACAAAATCGCAAGATTCATTACCAACTGCCCCTACAACTCCCATTACTGCCTGTCCCTGAACTCCTTACAATGGCTCAAATTCCCTCAACTACTGCTACTTTCGCAGTTTCAAGTTATTCACTCCATTCTATACAGCCTTCATCCTGTCCAGCTCTCACTATTCTTTTATTTACCTATACCCCTTCTAGAACCCTCCAGACCTCTAACCAACAACTTCTGAATGTAAATCATACAAAGAAGAAGACAGGCAAACTACAATACAACTGCTCTATATCTCACACTTGGAACAAACTTCCTCTACACATACGCTCAATCATACACCCTGCACACTTTAAAAAGGAACTCAAACATTATCTTCTCAACACTAAATCATTTCTCTGCTTATACTTCCCCTTTATGCAATGGTGCTTCTTCCCTCTTAACTCCTGAAAGCACCTATACCTTCCTACAAAGCCTAGGCAAGAAATCTGATTCACTTGTTTGATCACTTGTATATAACTTGTTTGTACTTATATAAAAAAAAACAATAGGGGTTCATTTACTCATTTCTTTGAGACAACCCTCTTACTGTAATCTAAATATGTTTGAGTCATATTTGTATTAATATGTTTTGGAGTTATACTTGGTTATGGTACTTTCTATTTTTTGTTACCTATGTTATCCTAATTGTTTTTGTAATTGGAGCTTTTCTCCTCAGGTCTCCACTGAAAATGGGCTCCTGGCCCAGCTGAGCCAACCCAGTTAACAAATGTCAAATAAAATAAAATATGCCAGCATAGCAAGCTAGAGTTTTGTAAATAATTTTATGTCATTTGTATATCAAACTAATTTGTACAGATGTCCCTGTGTTGAAAATGTACTAACAGTGGGTCCTGCCTGACAGAAAAGAAACACACCTGCATATCAGACTGTATTGCAACTGTTGAAATGAATATATTGTAACACACCTATATATCAAACAGTATTGCAACTGTTGAAATGAATATATTGTAACGGAGGATACTGGAAGAGAAGAGGTTAATCTCAGTCCAGCTAACTTTGAAAAATAGTAGTGAAATAAAAATAAAAAATGCCACCAAACCTTTACAGAATGGTAACACTTCACAAACTATATTAACAGAAAAAGACTAAGTGCTTTCACCCTGTTCTTCCCAGGGCTTCATCAGAGTAACTGTTAAAATTCAAATGCAAGCTTAAGTAAACTTCTTAACACAGTCAAATGATCAATGCAATAGAGAAGTGAATGAATACTTATTGAAAAAGACAGCACATCAGTATGAGCAAAGTGCTGTTAAATAGAAATCACTTTTAAGTATACATATAGATGTATATTAATTCACTTATAGCAAATTGTTTTAAAATACTTGTACTAATAAAATAAATATATCTATATAACTTAGTTAAAATGCTAATTTAAAAATGTTAGGTAACAATGTTAAATATAAAATACACACTGGTTATACTACATAATACCTACATTGTACTTTGTATATTTATTGTATTTGGGGAACCAAGGAACCAAAATAAACAGACTAGAATTTTCTTAAGCTCCATTATAGTAGTTTTAGGTAGAATACAAATACATGGTAATGTAATCCTCCGATCTTGCCAGTAGCCCCTTAGTACTACTATTTTACCATTATTATCTTTTTTCTCTTCTTCTATCACTATTGGAGCACCTCTTGCAATTTAATGTAAACAGTCATATTTTCCTTTGCCCCAAGTATTTCACTGAATAGCCATCCTATCCCCCCATTTTTTTATCAAATTCAAATGTTCAGTTCTTTCCAAGTGTCTCCTGCAGCATAGCTATTTGCACTCTAAATTTAATATAGTTCACTACTCTTTTTTGTATTTAATTTGTGAGGCCACTGACACTGAAAGACAATACAGAAAGCATTATTTTCTTGAAAAGTTATTACTCCTACCTTTTATGAATAACAGATTTTTTGTTAAATGTCTAGTTCAAGCTTTTGTGTTACATGTATATACTGTTAGTTAGGTTAATCTTTCATGCAGATGTTTCTTAGCATCTCCATTTGAGCCTATGTCACATCTAACAAAACTTTGTTTTACTGAAAGCCCTCAAACAAAATAAAAAGAGAGACACACACACACCTCCAGTACTCCCTAAAACATTTTAACGTAACACACAAAACTACGTACATCTTCAGATATTGAAGTTTTACTCTCCTAATAAGAACAAATGTTCCAAACTGACAGCCACACACACACAAACACATACTTGAGAACCTAAAATAAAGGTTATCCAAGCTAAGACAGATGGTACAGCCTGTGCTTCTACCAAGTGATGTCTGGCATTGTCTTATCTTTTATGCCTCTCTCAGATGGTAAAACACTTGAACGTTTTCAGAAAATATTTTCTCCAAGCCATTTCTTTTTGCAAGATTGTCTCCTACAGACATAAGAACTAGACTCAAAATTGCCAAGCATACATTTGTCTACTAGAAAAATGCCTTCTAATATTCAATATTCTTTGTCATTTACTTGCTTTCTCTTAACTTTCTACTAGATTAAGCTAAGGGCCTTAACTCAGTCACTCCTCTATGCAAGAATGAAAAAAGCACATTATTTTTTGTCATGCTCTTTTAACTAGGCATTTCTTCTTCTTCTTCATTTATCTAACACTGCAGTGCCTACATTTTTTAAAACTGAACAAAGAGAAAGAAAAAAGAAAGAAAGAAAAAAAAAAACAGGAGCACCTATTTACATTACTTTCCTCATTACACTTAAAAATAACTGAGAAAACTTTATAGCATGAAATTATGCATCATTAAAATAGTACCTTTTTTTTACATTGCAATGCATACATTTCCTAAAACTGAACAAGGAGAAAGGGAAAGAATAAAAGAAAAGAAAAGAAAAAAAAAACAGGAGCAGCGCCTATTTACATTAGTGTTCTCATAACACTTAAAAATAACTGAAAAAATAGCATGCAAATAAAATCATACACAATTAAAATAGTATGGTGCAGTGGTGCAGCAGTTACTGTCACCTCACAGCAAGAGGTTCTCCAGTTAGATTCTTGCCTGGGGTTCATTCTGTGTGGAGTTTGTATGTTCTCTCTCTCCATTTACCAGATACTCCAGTTTCCGCCCACATTCTAAATTCATGTGTCTGGCGCACTTCTCCCCGGGCCTCCGTTTAAGATAGTTGAACTTTCCCGGTCAACAAATGTTTAAAGAAATAAATAAAATTGATTTACTTACAGGCAACTTTGTCCGTCCTCTCCCCCCCCCCCCATGAGTCCCCCATAAGTATTTTTCTGAACATTAATGACATGAAGTAGCGCATAACGAAGTCCAATATTTCCAGATTTTCTCGTTCTGTCATGTTTCACATATATAATTATTGCTTTGTAATCCCACATTTGTCAGTTTCCAAGTTACTGGTTTTATTCCTGTTCATCTCTATTTCCCAAATCCTATCTCTGTTTCATTTTCAACTTACTCTCAATTCTTCTAGTCAACTCTTGTGCTTTTCTTTTCTTGTCTCAAGCATTTTCTGTTAAAACTTTGGAAAAGGTTTCACTGGCACAGTCTCTCTGTGGTCTATTACTATAAGAACAAGAAGTAGAATCTCCTTCTGTTTCACAGCTCACTCTTTATTGGACAAACTTTTGCATTTCTTCCTTAACATGAACTTCATCAAAAAATTATTTTGTCCCTCCAGGGAAAAATATTTTGAAGATAGTTGGGTATAATAGTTTGAATCTCTAACCTGCTTCTCGACATTCCCTGAATAATGGAATCAATTTACTTCTCTTCTGCCTTGTTTACAATGAAGTCATTTCCCACAAACACTCTGCTGTCTCCCACTTTTAGTATTTTGTCCTTCTGCAACAGTTTTGTTTGCATTAACTCCTTCTGCTGGTACAACTGCATATTTGCTATTAAAGGTCTAGGTTGCTTTCTCATAGCCAGATTTGGAGCATACACAAGATGTGTCCTTTCAATTAACAATTACTGTTGTGGAATACCAGTCTAGTTGCTCATTTGTGCTTTCATAAAATTAATATAGTCTGGTCCTTCCAGCTTCTTTGGTACAGCAGAAAATCTCAGGTTTTCCCTATGTGCTCTGTCCTCTGATTCTATTATTTTTTGAAACATCTCTTCTTGTGCAGTCTCATATTCAGCCAGCCTTTTCTTCATTTCACCCTCTGCAGTTTATCACTTTATCCAAATAGCTGTTTAAAGCTTCTTCAATTTTTTCCATCCTTTTATTGTCTGAGTTGATATACTCCATCAGTGGTTCATTTATTTTAGTCAGGTCTTTGTGCAGTTGTGTTATACTTTCCTCTAAGTTACTGGAATTCATGTCTGGTGCTTGCACTGCTACTTGCTGAACAGCTTCAGTACTTTTCCCAGTCAGTATTTCTTTGTCACCTTTTGTAGCTGGTTATCCTTCAGGACCTCTTTTTTTCTGGCATCCAAGCAGTGCACTTACTAGCCAGTTACTGAAATTTACCCAGAATTTTAGGTCCACTAGCTTTCTCTGCTAAGTTTCTGTTTTCACACTGGGAGAACTAGAATTAAGCTGTTACTCAATGTGTAGCCATCTTGAAGATAACCTGGGACGTTGTCTGGTCCCATTGATGCTGTATTTTTGGGTCTATATTAAATCAGTGAACACTTAAAAAAGTGAATGCTGATTTACTGACCCCATGTAAGTGAAAGCTTACAATCCTGAACATTTAGAACAGCGATTTTTTTTTCCCAGGGAAAAAAAAAATCACTGTTCCAAAAAAGAAAAGAAAAAACTTTAAAACATTACATAAAGTGTGTGTGTGTGTGGGGGGGGGGGGGGTTCACCCGACATACACCCCATGAAGTGGGGGGCTATGCGCCCCTACTTAAATATACCAACTCCGAGATCACACTGCAGTGACGAAAATGGCAAAATAACGAAAGTGGACGAGCAATTTTGTTCCCAGGGAAAGAATCCGCTTATATGACATTTCGGTATTTTGCGCTTTCAAGTTTGATCAAGACACATTTGAAAGAATGCGTCTTTGATCATATAATAGGGAACCATATTTTTTACCTTAGCATGCCAAAATGACCTCTTGAGATAATAGGCTGAGGAATGGTGGCAAGTATACTTTGGGGGAATGACTGGAAGGGACTCCAAATATGTCAGCTATCAGGTTGGCTATTGTCTTCAGTGGAGTATGGGTGGTCTCATCCAGAATCAGTTCAGCTCACAGCTGGGTATTCCATTTTAGATTTTGAATGTAGTTAAAAATGCCTTGTGATTATCCTTAGCTAGGGCGGCTTTTTTTTTGCTTCATAATTAGCTTTGGAGGAGTTGACATGATCTCTATTTTGTTTAAGCTAAAGAGGAATTTCTTCCTCTGCTGAGCCAGCTCCCTCTTGTTCTTGGACATTAGTTTCTTTCTCTTGCTGTATAGCCTGTTTATACTAGGAGCCCACCAAGGTGGCTTGTTTTTTTGGCAAGACCTGATTTTAATCTGGTCAGGTGCAGCTTATTCTATACAACTGCTTAAGTGGTTATTCAGGACACTGGTGTATACCTCTGTATAGGAGTCCATGTTATCTGCATTTGAGGGGGCTTTGAAACTTCTGATATTATCAATTAGTAGGAGATAATTTGTCTTAGAAAAATTCTTAAACATTTTTGAGATTGATGGAGTATCTGGTTTTATAATTACATTGAACAAGACTGATCTCTTGTCCGATCTTATGAGGGAGGACATCACATGGAAGGGAGGGGTGCAGTGCTCCTCCATGTTAGTGATTACCTTTTTCAGGACATTTGAGCCTCTTGTGGGTGTGGTGACTATCTGTTCTAGAGCAGCTGCATTGACAAAGTCCAAGAACCTCTGAGCCAGCATGTTTATGGTTTGATATGTTTCCCAGTCAATGCTAGGATACTTAAAATCACCAATGAGTAAGGTGTTGGACTGTAAATGACTCCAGTAAGTCCAGGTATGTGCTATGCTTTTCCTCATTCATGGTGGGGGACCTATAGCTAGCTATGATGTGGCAAGGGGTTTGCCTGTAGTTAACTGGACAGAGAGTTGCTCAAGTGAATCATATTCTTTGTCCAGTCTTGAGGTGTACTTATCCTTAATGATGTCCTCCTTTGGTTCTTTCATGCTCAGTTTGTGGTCAGTGTATGTAAGGCATTGTAGCCCTGCATAGCTGGGGCACTTTCTGCACGTTTGCACCATGTGTCAGTGACTGCACTGATGTCAGCATATTCCAAAGTGAGGACTGCTTCCAGGGAGGTCAATTACTTCTTTAGACTCCTAGCATTAAGTAGTTTATCTAGAGAGGTTTTTGTTATTTTTGGAGGTTGGTTATTTTGACACTGCCTAAACAAGGAACAATAGGGGTTGCTATTGCCTTTGCTAGTGTGATGCCCGTGCCCTGGCCCAGCAATCAAGGAGCCTCAATCCTCACCACTAACACCAGTGAGGGGCATCTCATATACGAGGAAAGGATAACAAATACAGTAAAGTGCAATTTCCCTTAAGAGCACACAGAGATCACAGTCAGTCTGGGGCTGGTCACTCCCTTGCTCTCCAGGTCCCCAATAAGACTCCCCACTGGCACAGCTATAGGGTCCAGATCTCAGCCTAGTGGGCAAGCTAAAACCACCAGCACCCTCTCTGTCTAACCAGTGCTTCGTGCCCTTGCCCAAGTATCTGACACACACACACACACACACACACACACACACTTTGAGAAGAGTTTATACAACCACACAGACACTCCTGGGGAAGGCTGGCACAGATTCTCCAGCTGTGCCCCCTTTTCCCAGACTATACGGTAGTACCAGCTGCTACCACCCACTAATATTTATCAGCTACTCAAAGGCCCTTAAAGGGTGTTCAATTATTACTGTGCAATATTATTATCCAATTGGTAGTATAGCCCAGGGATAAAGCTATTGAAGTGGCTTTGTACAATTTTACAAAAGGCATGCAAGTACTCTAAACAGCTTAAATTATCTCTACAAAAACGGCCACAGTTGAAAGGGTTTAAAATATTTAATAACAAATAGCCAAAACACAAGACAATACTTTTTACTACAAAGTGCTAGTCAAGAGTTCAGAGATCACAGAGAAATACTTAACATAATTCGGTAGTACAGTTCTGACATCACAGAAAAACACTTAGTCTAATCTTTCTAGTTTCTAGCTATTTCTAAGAGAAAACACAAGTCTAAGATAACTTACATATAGAGCAAAACGGTGCTGATGAGTTGGATGGTCAAGACAAAAATGCTTAATGCTCTCCGATTCTCAATGTTTTAAAATCACATTCCTGGTTCACATTACATCATTCTTCACACTTCCCCTGGTTCCCAGGCTAACAGAAACTACATTTACATTCTTCACCTCTGGGCAGAAACCACAGCAATAAAGGTCATTTATGCATGCAAATTCTGCCCATTAACTCTGGCCTTAAAAAATAAGCAGGATGCCTCACTCTAGACTTATTGGCTCGAGTTTTAACATCAAAGGTTCACAACATGCTTTACTTGGTCAGTAGAGTGCACTGTTGTTACATTTTTTCCAGTTCCACATGTAACACCATTTTTACCATTTAAGACAACAAGCCTGTGGTTTACTTTGGTATTTACAGATGACAGAATTATCTCCAAAATTCTATCTGGCTAGGCTGGCAGCCTTCATCTATCTTCACCCAATCTTTACAGCTAGTATGAGAAAGCTATGAGAAAGCCTAGAGGAGACAGATGCAAACCATCTCTGGCAAAGCAGCATGGCCTGTGAACTATGTCTTCCAAGGCTGACAAATACTGGACCCTCTTAAACTGACAAAAGAAGTTAAACCAATTGTTAAAGGCAATCAATTTGTTTGTATTGTGTCATCTTTGGAAAAGGTAGAATGCTGTTTAAGGCTAGGCTTATACTGGTCTGTGGCACAATCTGAGAGCTCAGTAATGTCTTTCTTCATATAGTCTAGTGAAGTAGGTCTGAAGTCATTCAACCCCACATGGACTATGATGGAGTCATACCGGTACTTGGAGTTAAGTGACTTGCATGCTTGACAGATCCTGGTTTCTGTCAGGCAGCTAACAGTAACTTGCTTATCCAGCCTGCTGAAGGGAACATCCATGTCTCTCACAATGGAGCCACCTATGACCAATACATTGGGTTTTGTGGTGTTACGCCTTATGGGCTTATTTGTTGAGACACTGGTGTGTGTGTTGTGTTGTGCTTGTTTTTTTTTTTTTTGCATTATGTGCATGGAGGCCTCTGATGTTTTGGTAAGTTACTAGTGAGTACCTCTGCATATGTGGGTTTATGGGTCATGTCCTTATTTAGTTTGTGAAGTATTTGTATGCTGACAGCCTGTTTGGAATTCAATTTGTCCTTATGTGAAAGTCTTGTTTCCAGTTTCATAGTGTAACTACAGCTCTCACCTAAAGTATTTGTTTCAGGAGTAAGTGGTTGTCAGTATTTAGGAGACAACTGCTACATTGCCTCGGGATGCCCATGTCTATCAGATTGTCCAGAGAGATGATGGGAAACTGCCCATCCATGATAGCAGGCTCTGACTTTATGTTTTATTAGGGAAGGGAATAGGTTAATTTAACAGGACTGTGCTTGCAGCACTGAGACAACAAGAAAGACCTATACTTTATGTAGTCTAATGTTGATTAATAAGGCAACACTGCTCAGTGAGCAACTGAGTTGCTCCTAGAGCAGCAAAAAAAACTTGGAAGGGTTCCACTGACAACTGTTTAGGGAAAAACTGAGCTTCTAGGCTTTTACGTCTATATAAGGGCACTGCTAACCGCTGTTGTGTGAGGAGGAGCAGCACCACGCAAATGTGAGGCTTAAATACAAGTAAAAGGAAACAAGCTTAAAGGTAACTACCAATCAGAAAAGCACACAATAAGCCGTCCACCAGCAATCCCCAACTCAGACTGGTTAGATTAGTGCACTTCTGCTAAAAGGGTGGAGAAAAACACCTTCTTAATGTAGAATAGCTGGTTTGGAGACCAAAGGTAACAAGACCACACAAATTACCTACAAACAACAGATAAAAGTGTAATTATCTCCTTAAAACAGCGGCAGTCAAAACTTTTTTTTGAAATTACTGAAGTACAGTCACAATATATGAGAGAAGTGCAAAAAGATACTTCGAGCCATTTTGTGTGCCTCCCAGCTCAGATCGACCAGGTAACACCTACTACCACTAGATGAATAATCCCAGTCCTCCTAATGCAAAAGCACAGTAAAGGAGTATCTGGAGTGAAATGTTATCACAAGCAAACTTTAAAGATACAAAATGCTACCAGAAGCAAACTTAAAGTTAAGGCAGTGTACTTTAAACAGCTTATAAAAGTGTGATTATTCAATAAAGTCTTCACTTTGTAAAAATGAGACAAAAGCCACTCAATTTTATAAAGAGACAAAAAACAAGATAAGCTAATAAATAAACCCTCCAGCCAATAAAACCCCAAGTATTATTGAGTGGATAATTGAATGGAAACATAGCTGCTCAAATAACTGAACTTGTAGCACTCACTAAAGCATGAAAATTAGCAAAATGCAGAACAGATTCATGTTATGCCTATGGGGTAGTTTATGATTTTGGGATACTTTGGAGAGAAAGAGGATATATGGCATCAATTATCAAAAATACTGTCTTTGTTAATGAGTTGTTAAATGCACTTCAGTTACACAGAGAAATAGCAAAGGATAACTGTGCCACTCATAAGACTGATGATTCTTATATTTCAAAAGGAAATGCATTTGTTGACATGACAGCTAGGCAAGCTGCATTGTCTTATCATGTTCAGGCTTCATTTTTGCAGTAACTACAAGAAACTAATGCATCTGTTACTTCACAGGAAGTCAAAAATAAAAAGGCGTGGTGGCTGGAGAATAAAAAACTCACTTTTATTATCAATAAAATAAAATAAAATATATAAATAATTTAGGTAAGCGCTTTCGAGGTGACCCTCTTCTTCAGACCTTAATAAAAACTTCTACAAACATACAATTTAAATACAAGTGACAGCCAATAAAAACACATAATCAGAATTAATGTGGCAAACCTTTTTCTTAAAAGAGGTTTTAAAGAGACGTCACTGTAAAGGCCAGGTGAAACATAAGCCTTAAAATCAACAATCCATCTCAGCTCTATATATTCAGTTTCATTACATAGATCTACTCTTAAGCTCTTATTAATTTTCTGTAAAACCATGAATTTAAAGTTGTGCTGTGTACCATAATCTTATACATCTTTAGCCAGTGCATTTGTAGATTTATTATTACGTATGTCATTCAGATGTTCCATGACCCTCTCCTTCAACATACGATTCGTTTTGCCTATACACTTGGCTAGATAGACTATGCTCTTAGTGCAACAGTCTACATAGAAAGGAAATTCTACTGGTTTCAAGTGTATCGGATGCACAACCATGCAGGTTGACCATATGTTATAATAGGATAAAAAATAAAAGAAAGAAAAGTATCACACTGGTCTGAAGAAGTTTATGTATTATATAAACGAAAGCGCTAACCTACATTTTTTGTGTCCAGTGTGATACTTTTCTTTCTTTTATTTTTTATCCAGTTTTTGCTTTGCACTCATATGCTATAATAGATTTTGCAAGCCCTACATGCATATGTTCCTTTACGCTGTGAAAAAATCTTTCACTAGATCTGTTGTGCTTGTAACATAGTCGTTGCTTTAAATTCTTACAATTTTTAAAACTGAAGCTACCCTACTAATATGAGGGTCTGTGAGTAAAATAGGCCAGTCCTTTTTGACTATCTCACAGGTCCTGTTAACATCACTGGAAAAAGTTGAACACAGCCTATTCACCACCTCAGCACATTTTCTTCCATCATCATGTACATTTTCAGGACGTTCTTCAGAAAAATAGTGTTTGGTCATATTGCTATCAAGAGAGCTCACTTCTTCCATAGCCTTATCAATCTCATAGGCTTTGTAGCCCCATTCATAAGATCTACGCAGAAACCATCTAATGCCTCTACGAGGTCTTCCCCATCAGTATATAATCTCTTACAATGCAATACTTGATTATTAACTATATTCCTAGTTGTGTGTCTGGGGTGCATGCTAGAATGATGAAGAATATTATTTTTCCTACAGCTTTTTCTATGTAACCTAGTTGAAATGCTGCCAAACATGTTTTTGTTCACATTGATGTCCAAGAAATCAATCTTAGTCTAAGAGTACTGTAGAGAAAAATAGAGATATGAGGTGGTACTCCCTAGAAAATTCACAAAACTTTCTAGCGGTATCTCATTACCATGCCATGTAAAAAAGATATCGTCAACAAAACATTTATAAAAAGTGACATGTTGCTTAAACATGTCACAGCAAAAAAAAATCTCTTTCTCCCATTGGGCCATCACAATGTTAGCATATGTATTCACACATGTTGTACCCATAGCGTCCCCCACTTTCTGGAGGAAAAACTCTTTCTCAAACAGAAATATATTTTCCAAGATCAAATCCAATAGGGCACAGATCATATTGACCTTGTTATTAGAAAATGTACTTTCCTTAGTTAAGAAGTGTCTTACATTTTCAATGCCCTCATCATTGGGGATCACTGTGAATAAGGAATTAACACCTAGCATTACAAAGAATGCATTGCTGATATCAGTATTGTGCCTATGACTGGCCCAGGCATACAGTTGCTCCAAGAACTGTTTGCTACATTGGGATAGTAGCCAACAATTCAAATTTGAACACTAACTGTAGCTCAGATAAAACACAGCCTGTGGAAACAACGCTGAGCCAATGTAACTTGGAATTTGGATTATCTATGCCACTTGACTCAAAAGGAAAATACTCACTTCATGAGTTGATAGAACTATTGGAGCATGGAGAACGAGTCTCCCTGGACAATTAGGTTGAAATTTCTTTTGATATAAGTAATGCAAATACTTGTGATGCAATGAATTCTACTGATAATGTTGGTTTGTGTATTAACTTAAATGCCGATGTACAGAACAAGTCTGTAGAACACTGTAACACCTCTTTGATGTCTCATAATGTACAGGGTGGCAACACAGGCTTGTCAAGCATAAAACCTGCTGTTAGACCAAAGGTATTAACAATAGTTAACAATGGCAATATAAATAATCAGGTTATAGATGGTTCCCATCATTCAGCGTTTTTTTTTTTTGGACAAGGCCCTACCTATAAGGCAGGACATACTGGTGGGGAGGCCTCGAAGTCACAGGAGATGAGTGAGGGTACAATCCAACCCTTCAGCTTACAACAAGGGTCCAACCACATGTAATCGCAAGTGAATAATTTGATTTTTAACTTTTCTGTGGATTTAACTGTAGAGCAACTATCTATTTTAAACAGAGGTTTATCATTTGTTCTAGCTAACAAGATGAATTTAGTTGATACAATTTTAGAATTAAATATGTTTGCCAGGAACATAATGCTTAAAACCATTTTTGTGACTGGGGATGTGAATACCGCAAATGTATGCACATTAAAAAAAACTAGTTGTTTTGTACCCAACAATTCTCCTGCTATGGAGGCATTTATAAAGATATGTGAGGATGATCTAAGAAAATCAGTTAATGAGAGATCCAAGAACTGTTTTTACAATCTCACCATGAAGGAAAGTGAGGCATTAGGGACATTAACCAGGGCTGAATATTTGGTCATTAGGCTTGCTGACAGCTGACAAGGGTGGTGGGATAGTTGTCTTTGACACTATGGATTATTTTGAGAAAATGCGTAACATGTATGATGACATATATGCTGTACTACAGAAATTTCAAGTGAATTGTATTATAGACAGGTTGAATTTCTATACATATGATTTATTGATGACTGATCAAATTGACTATTCACTGTATATGTATTTTTCTGTAGAGCATCCCACTATACCAGTCATATATGGCCTACCCAAGGTTCATAAAGATTCCTTGAATCCTCCACTCCCGCCTATTGTATTGGGCAGAGGATGGGTCACTGAGCCCATGTCTATATATGTGGAAAAATAGCTTAGACATGTATTGAACACTGTAGAGACTGTACTGAGAGATAGCAAACAGTTCTTGGAGCAATTGTATGCCTGGGCCAGTCATAGGCACAATACTGATATCAACAATGCATTCTTTGTAACGCTAGGTGTTAATTCCTTATTCACAGTGATCCCCGATGATGAGGGCATTGAAAATGTAAGACACTTCTTAACTAAAGAAAGTAACTTTTCTAATACCAAGGTCAATATGATCTGTGCCCTATTGGATTTAATCTTGGAAAATAATATATTTCTGTTTGAGAAAGAGTTTTTCCTCCAGAAAGTGGGGGCTGCTATGGGTACAGCATGTGCAAATACATATGCTAACATTGTGATGGCCTAATGAGAGAAAGAGATGTTTTTTTGCTGTAACATGTTTAAGCAACGTGTCACTTTTTATAAATGTTTTGTTGACGATATCTTTTTTACATGGCATGGTAATGAGATACAGCTATAAAGTTTTGTGAATTTTCTAGAGAGTACCACCTCATATCTCTCTTTTTCTCTACAGTACTCTCAGACTAAGACTGATTTCTTGGACATCAGTGAACAAAAACATGTTTGGCAGCATTTCAACTAGGTTACATAGAAAAAGCTGTAGGAAGTATAATATTCTTCATCGTTCTAGCATGCACCCCACACACACAACTAGGAATATAGTTATTTATTTATTTTTTTATTTTACATTTGTTGACCGGGCTAGTCTAACTGGATATATGTCCATTTTCAGTAGAGGCCCGAGGAGAAAAGCTCCGAGACAAAAATTTTATACATACATAGAGTCCACAAAACAGTGGTAAAACACAAACAATTTACATAAGTATAGCAACAGCTTAGCAAAAATTTTGAAAAAATCAGTTATAGGTTACACATAGAAGACAGACTGTTATATTACAGTTGTATTAAGAAATACAATAACAAAAAAAACATTTACTATACCTGAGTTTCCTCAGGACAGCAGGGCAGTCAGACAAAAACAATTTTTGATTCAAACACAGTGTGGAGCATAGAGAAAATATCAGAAAAAAGTTTTAGTTGAGAAATATTTAGACAAATAGGAGAATTAGTATCAGTCAGGCTTAGAGCAGGGGCAGAGTCATTGGTTTTTAATGAAGATTTTCAATTGTTCCTTGAAAAGGTTGGTGGAAGTCAGGGATGTTATTTCTCTTGGAAGTTTGTTCCAAGTATTGCCAACAGCATTTGAGAACAGGCAGTTCCCGGATTTATTGTTGGATTTTATGGTGGCTACTTGTAGCTTTTTTGTGGATCTTAGGGTTGGTAAATTTTTATAGGAGCTAAAGAGGTTACAAAGTATGGGAGTATTTGTAGGATGATGTACGATTTTGTGGATAAAAATGAGTTGCTGGAAAAGTATTTGGTTGTGAACTTCCAGCCATCCTAGACATTTAAGATTATGGCAATGGTGGGTACGAAAGGGGGCACCTGTGGCAAATTTGGCTATGTTGTTGTAGGAGCTTGCTAGTTTATTCAGGTTGCTTTTGGATAAGTTAGTATAGATAGGGGAGGCATAGAGAAGGTTTGAAATGAGGTGGGTCTGAGCAATGGAAATCTTAGCTGAGGCTGTGAGAAAGGGCTTGATTCTATAAAGGAATCCAAGTTTTCTATTAACTGATTTAAAAGTTGCATTTATGTGTGTGTTAAAGTTGAGATTGTCAATAGTTACACCCAGGAGTTTGGTGGTGGTGTTGTGAGCAATTTCTGTGCCATTATTTGATGTAATTATGAGATTTATGGGGGGGGGGGTTCTGTGTAGGAGTAAAAAGTAATAATTTAGTTTTTTTTTGGGTTAAGGAGGAGACATCTTTGATGGAACCAGTTTTCTACTTGGGTAAAGACTGATTGTGTATTGGACTGTAGTTCTGCTTGGGAAGATGCGGCACATATCAGAGTTGAATCATCAGCATATTGTATGCACGTAGCTTGGGGAGGGGAAGTTTTCAGATCATTAATGAAAATAGTAAAAAGGAGTGGTCCAAGAACTGATCCTTGTGGGACTCCAAGGGTAACTGGAAGGTGAGACGATAGTTTATTGTCCCACAGGACTGCTTGTTTTCTGTTATCCAGGTAGGATTGGAACCATTGTACTAATTTAGAATCAAGAGAAAGTGATTTAAGTATCCCTGTCAATAGTTAGTGGTTAACCATATCAAAGGCCGTTGAGAGGTCTATGAAGAGGGCAGAAGATAGCTGGTTAGTATTCCTATTTTTATTAATACAGTCTGTAAAGGATAGAAGAGCAGTTGTAGTACTATGGTAAGGTCTGAAACCATGATGGCAGGACACTAGTAGGTCATTTTGGAGGAGATGATGCAGTAACGAATGGTGGATACATCTCTCCATAATTTTAGCTAGAGGAGAGAGAAGGGCTGTGGGGAAGAAGTTTGATGAGTCATTAGAGGTACTTCCCTTATGCAAAGGGATAATATGTGAGACTTTCTAGATGGATGGGACATATGATTCTGAAATGGTTCTGTTTATTAAGATAGAAATAGGGTAGGCAAGTACACCAGCTGCAATTTGCAGGTATTCACCTGGGAGGAGGTCAGCTGATGGTGTACATGGTTTAAGTTTGAAAAGTAGGGAGTGTATGAGAGATGTTGGAACAGGCTGGAGGTTAAATGTCTGGGGCAAGTTTTGTAGTGAGGATAGTTTGGTGGTGGTAACAGGTGGTAAGGTATTAGCTAGTGATTGAACTGTTTTATTTATTAAAGGTGTCAACAATTTGGTTGGGAGAAGTCTGAATTAAGTTTAAAGGGGTGGGTGTTTTGGACTGTCCTGGGTGGAGTAGTTTATTAATTCCTGACCAGACCTTTTGTGGGTTTTGCTGTTGGGTCTGTTGGAGTTTGAGGTAGTAGTTCTTTTTGTCAAGGAAAATAGATTTTTTTGTAGTATTACGAAGTTTTCTAAAGTTAAGGTGGTCAATTGGGTTTTTAGTTTTTCTCCATTTGGAGCAGAGTTTATTTCTTAGTCGAATGTTAAGCCTGGTGTCTTTGGAGAGCCAAGGAGCTGGTTTATTTTTAATTCTAACAGTGCAGGTGGGAGAATGGTGGTCTAGGATTTGCAAAATTGTTTTGTTAAAGAAACTGCATTGCCAAGAGGTAGGTATTTTAGGGGTGACCAACTGCAGGCTTTGAGCTCAGCTTGGAAGTTATATGGGTTGAAGTCTATCTTGTTTCTGGTAGTTCGAAATGCTAGTTGATTGTGAAAGTGGGTCTTTTGCCTAGTAATGAAAGTAGGAGTGTTGTCACTTATGTCATCTGGGAGTATACCTGTTTTATAGGCATGGGGTTACTATTAACTAGTATCCAATATAATATGGTTTGTTTCTTGCTAGGTTTGTGGGTTCTGGTAGGGAAGGTAATGGTTTGCTGGAAGCCAAAGAGGTTTATATGAGTAGTTGGGTTGGCAATGGTGCATCCATTTCAATCAATATTGAAATCACCAAGGAGTATGGTTTCTTGTGGTAGGGACATGGAAAGCCAGCTAAGGGTATTTTCAAGAGTACTGATGTTATTACCTGGGGGATATATGAGCAAATAATATATATAGCTTTTTTGTATTAATTTGGAGCTTAGAGGTTGGAATTTCAGCATTATTAGGTGGTGGTGGATGGGTATCTACTGCTGTGACCTTCAATTCAGATTTGAAGAGAATTGCTACCCCACCACCCTTTTTATTTAGAAGTCTATGTCTGAGTATGTTATAGCCTGGTGGGACAATATCATTGCCTTTAGTTGTGGGTTTAAGCCAAGTTTCAGTAAGGCATAATATGTCAAAGGAATAGGTGTCTAATAGGGCATGTAGCTGGGTTATTTTATTATTTACACTGCGTATATTGAGGTGACCTATAAGTAGAGAGTCTGGGCTTTTTGGGAGTGAGAGAGGAGTAGAAATATTTGCTAATGAAGTATTAAGGGTGGTATAGTTAGGACCAGGGTTTGGGTAGATGTCACCATGTAGTGGTAAACAATTTTGAGGGTTAATGATAGTTTGATAAGTTTACAGAGAGAAGGGTCTGCTTTTCTCAATTGGTGATATTTAATATGGGATAGTCTATGAAACTGTGGAAGAAGGTAGGATGAAGAAGATGTTATGTTACTGTGCGTTAGAGAGGTTATAAGAGTGAGGGGGCTTGTTTGTCTTAGGGGGTGTTAAAATTTAGCAAAGGTTAGGGATTCATAACAAGTTAGGTCATGAGATATCAATAGAAAGGTTATCCCAATGGATAGGATAAGGATGTGAAGGTGTGTTGACCAGCAGTGGCTATACATAGTGAGGGGTGTAGGGAACAGAAGGTTAAGATAGTTGGCCGAATTGAAAAACAGTTGCATGGTGGGGTGAAAGAGGGACAGTTAGCTGTTGAACAGACTGGGTTAACAAAAGGGTGCCAAAAATTGTAAACTGATAAGAGCAATGTAGGTAGTTGATTGGTTGTCTAGCGCTGGGGTGTGGCTAGGGAAGTATAAGGTCAGGTGGCAAGTATTGCATTGTAAGAGATTATATACTGATGGGGAAGACCTCATAGAGGCATTAGATGGTTTCTGTGTAGATCTTATGAATGGGGCTACAAAGCCTATGAGATTGATAAGGCTATGGAAGAAGTGAGCTCTCTTGATAGCAATATGACCAAACACTATTTTTCTGAAGAACGTCCTGAAAATGTACATGATGATGGAAGAAAACGTGCCGAGGTGGTGAATAGGCTGTGTTTAACTTTTTCCAGTGATGTTAACAGGACCTGTGAGATAGTCAAAAAGGACTGGCCTATTTTACTCACAGTCCCTGATATTAGTAGAGTTGTAGGGTCCACTCCTAGCTTCAGTTTTAAAAATAGTAAGAATTTAAAGCAATGGCTATGTTATAAACACAACAGATCTAGTGAAAGGTTTATTTCACAGCGTAAAGGAACATATGCATGTAGGGCTTGCAAAATCTGTTGTAACATATGGTCAACCCGCATGGTTGTGCATCTGATACACTTGAAACCAGTAGAATTATGTTTCTATGCAGACTGTTGCACTAAGAACATAGTCTATCTAGCCAAGTGCAATTCATGCAGTCTTTTTTATATAGGCAAAATGAATCGTATGTTGAAGGAGAGGGTCATGGAACATCTGAATGACATACGTAATAATAAATCTACAAATGCACTGGCTAAACATGTATCAGATTATGGTACACAGCACAACTTTAAATTCTTGGTTTTACAGAAAATTATTCACAGCTTAAGAGAAAGAGATCTGCGTAATGAAACTGAATATATAGAGCTGAGATAGATTGTTGATTTCAAGGCTTATGTTTCACCTGGCCTGAACATGCCATCTCTTTAAAACCTCTTTTAAGAAAAAGAGGTTTGCCACATTAATTTTGATTATGTGTTTTTATTGGCTGTCACTTGTATTTAAAAGTACAGTTTTGTACCTACCATAAATGTAGATGTTCAAAGATCCACATTGCTGAAGTCAAACTGACATCAGGTCAGTCTTTTCTTGCCCCAGATGTCAGAAGGCCCTAACAAGACAGGCCAAAGCCAAAACCAGCAAAACCCAACCAACCAGCACTAACCATATTTACAATATGTACAACACAAACCACACCACCACCTTCAACAACAGAACATCTACATTTATGGTAGGTACAAAACTGTACTATGTTCTTCATCTCACATTGCTGATGTGGTAGAATCCCAAAGCAGAGGTAAGGGAGGATGGCAAAACTATAAAGCATTAGGAGCTGCCAACATGCCTAAATTGCAGTTGCAAATCCAGCCCTAGATTTAGAGTAAAGTGGAAGGTGGTAATGCTTAGAGAAAGTATGCACTGAACTCCAAGTAATATCTTTAGAAAAGCTGTAGAAGTGGCAGTAGCCCTAGTGGAATGAGGCCTAATCCCAGCTGGAATCTCCTTACCATGATGGGAATAACAGAAAGCAATACAAAAACCAATCCACTTAGAAATAGTTTGTTTTGAAACAGGTTTGCCCTGAGAACCCAAAGCAAAAGAAACAAACAACTGCTGAGACTTCCTGAACCCTTTAGTTCTGCTCAAATAATATCGCAACTGTCTGTGAATATCCAAAGTGTGGAAAATCTTTTAAAAGTAGGCAAATGAATAGTTTGGTTTAAAGCCACACTAGAAACCACTTTAGGCATAAAAGAAGGGTTACCTATCCTTGTGGAAAATTAAGAAAGGCTCAACTGCCATAAGGGCCTGTAATTCAAAGATAAATATTTCAAAAATTGAGATCCCAAGCAGGAGTAGGAGCTCCCTCTAAGGAATTGCTTAAACAAAGGCTGAGAAAATAATGGTGGGTCACAGTCATAGTGAGCAGAGATTGCTGCAGCATGAACCTTTATAGAGGAGAAGGACAACCCTTTGTCCAATAACTCAGTTTAGAAACATCAAAGTCGCCTTCTGGCCTCCAAAATAACATTCAAAACTTGTTGTGGAAGCTGGATGTAGAGAATGAAGTTTGACATTGAGTAAATGACCGTTCTCCTGAGACAGCAGGTGAGAAGGCCATGGAGGCTCCTGTACCAGACTTCTCAGTAATGGGTACCAGTGCTGAAATCATGTTTGGCTTGTCCTGTCTGACCTTCAGCAGTACCTTTGGGAGGAGAGGCAGAGGTGGAAACACATCTGCTAAGGAGTTCTGTGCTCCTGGCAGAAACCTTGCCTGAAGATTTAGCTGTAAACTGAGAGCAGTCTCCCACAAAATCATTGCTTGTCTGCATAGAGGATAAGAATATGACAGTTGTGTTGTCTGTTTGAATCAACACAAAGCTATCAATGCAAATTGGACTGCTAACATCTCCTTCAAGTTGATATGTAGATGTTGAAGTCTGGCAGGCTTGTATCCATTTTCCATTTAGATGAGCTCCCCAAGCTTTGTCTGAGGCATCTGCCGTTAAAATCTGATGTTTAGGTGACATTCCTGAGCCCACCACAAAAATTCCTTTTGAATGCAAGGTATTATTTGAATGACAGTGTCCAAATCTTGGCAGTGCTGTGTCCATACATTCTTGAGATACCATTGTAGCTTCCTCATATGCAGTTTGGCATTGGGAAGTACCAGAATACAAGATGCCATGAACCCCAAGGCTTGAAGGACTGTCCTTGCAGTCAGCCTGGACTGATGAGACAACTGGTGGAAGTACAGATTCTTTTGTTTGTCCAGGGTCAAAAGGCCATCTGGGATGCTGTATTCAGTCTCACACCCAGAAAGCACATGTCCTAATACCCCAGGCATCTTAACACTGCCATCACATACTGTAAATGATGAAGAAGTTCGTCCTTTTCTTGGGCCAGTATCAGGCAATCGTCCAAATAAGGATAGATCTGTATTCCTCTTAGCCTGAAAAGCTACCACTGGAGCCAGAACCGAACACTCTAAGGGCAATGCAGAGAACTGATAATGTGAAGTCCCAGCCAGATACTTCCTGCAACTGGGCCTGATAGGAACATGAAGGTAAGCCTCTTTGAGATCCAGAGTCACCATCCAGTGATCTTTGCCCAGCAGAGGTTTTGAACTTGGGAATGTCCAGATATGTGTTGAGGATGGATAAATTTCTTTGGTACTAGAAACAGGCGAGAATAAAATCCTAGGCCCACTTCTGGCAGAGGAACCATTTGTATGGCCCCTATTTGAAGTAGTAAAGAAATTTGTTTGCCTCTAGTCTTTGCTGAGGAGGGCATGCCTTTGAAAGGAGGCAAGGTATGGAAATAAAACTTGTAACCCTGGTGTATGATATCCAATACCCATTTGTCTTGGGTAATCAACATCCAATTTTCCTTGAAGAGTGCTAACATTCCTCCCAAAGGTGCTGCCAGGCAAGAAGGATCTGGCAGCTGAAAAAGTAGGTCATTGGGCCTGTTTACAAAGGACTGGCCCCTGCCCTCACCCGAAGATTGTGCAGGTGAACTCCCTGTTCTAGGCCTGAAAGAACTCTGAGCTCTGACTGAGAATCATAAGAAGGATCAATTCCTACTAAACTTCGAGGCTGAACTTGCAAAAATCCTTAACAGCCTGTATAGACTTAGCCTTGTCTTCCATTTTCTTCAAGACTGATTCCACAGGTGAACCAAACAACACATCAGACTGCAAAGGAGCATCCAAAATCCTTGTCTTAACATGGTCAGATAAATTCTGATCCAGAACTGAGCCAGTGGCAGCCACCACAGCATCAAAACCACACCGTAATGAATGCTTACCCACTTGTTCAGAGACATGCACCAAATCTTGCAACTTTTTACACTCAATGCACCAGAGCATCCACCTTAGACTTCAATTGAGAAAGAAGAAAGTTTTGATATTTCAACATATGAAACTGGCAATTCAAAGCCATAGCTAAGGTAGAAGATGTATAGACCTTCTTTCCCCATCTATCCAAAGCTCTGGCTTCTTTATCTAGAGGAACCGGATTTTTACAACAGAGGCCTTGACGTCCCTGACTAATAGTTTCTGGGTGACTCTTATAAAGATATTTATGAGCCTCAGGCACCCTGTAATACCTATCCGGTTTAACAGGAGCAGGAGGCAGAGAATCAGGATTAAGTGAAGCCTCTGCAAACACATCTTCCACAACATCCAGAACAAAACTCCCTAAGTCTTTTCCTAGAATCAGAGAAGTCCTGACCTTCCCACTTAAAATGTTCCCTCATAGAATGAAGTGTCTCTGAAAAGAAAAATCCTCTGGAGGAGAAGCAGAAGGAGTGGAATCATCTGCATCAGAATCAGAATAAGGAGAATACTCCTGCAAGTCTTCAGCTGAAGACTCTGAAATATCCGAAGCCTGCTCAAAACTTCCCAACTCTGGCTCCACCCTAGGCCTCTTATCAGGAGGGGCCATAGAACCTCTAATCAGAGTAATTAAATCTTCTGCCATTTTAAGCATGGCACAGACCCTGCTGAACTAGGAGTGACACCAACAGAAGCTGAAACTGGCCTGCCTCCCTTCAGCCTGACCTGCCTCCTGAGAGACCACCTCCTGCAAAATCAAAGTCTCCCCTGAGACTCCGAACCACCAGTTCCACTGAAGGCTTCCCAAAGACCAGCCTAGCACAATCCAACCCATTGAACCTAGCACGCCCCAAACAAGGAATACACAAAGAATGATAATAAATACAGTTATTCACTTTTTCTGACATCCGTAAAACACTGAGGCAGAACATCTGTATGTTTGTAGAAGTTTTAATTAAGGTCTGAAGAAGAGGGTCACCTTGAAACGCTTACCTAAATTATTTATTTATTTTATTTTATTGGTAATAAAAATTAGTTTTTTATTCTCCAGCCACCACTCCTTTTTATTTTTGACTATTTATATTTTTTGGGTTTGTTGGTTCTACCACTTTCTTCTCATTTTATTAGAACTTTACAGGAAGTGTTGCTTTTTCAGAATCAAGCTGATGACTTCAAATAGGTAGGTCAGACAGTTGCAGCCACTCTCTGGATTCACTGTGACATCATCTGGATGGGAGTTACTACCCCCAAATTCTTTAGTAGTCCACTTAGTATGGGTTTATCATTTGCCCTCTCACTTAGGAAAAATGTATATACAATACAAATTTCGACCGACTGGTATGCTTCTAACATTTCAGAAGTCGTTCAGCATTTTTTAAATATATGCACATTGTGTGAAGAGTACACTTTATCAAAATGTGCTCCTATTCCCATGCAGTCCTTGAAAAAACATGGGGACATTTTTGTTTTGTACAGTGCGATTTTATTGAGCTGCCACATCAACAAAGGATCACATATTTTTTGGTAATTGTAGGTGCTTTTTTTCTTGGTGGGTTAAAGCTTATCCTTGTGCTACAACTGATGCAACCACCTTTGACAAGAAACTAGTGCACTTGATAAAACCTGTATTTGCTGTACCTTGTTGTGTTCAGACAGAACCCATTTAACATGCCATGTTATAAGAGTGTAACATTATAAAAGTGAATATGCACTCTGATTGCCTGCACAGACTCCAATCAGACTTTAAAAATGAAAATTTCAAAACTATGTGAGGAGACTAGCCTTAAATGGCCAGAGGAATTGCCTCTTGTTTTGTTTAGCATTGGCTGTGCAATTAGCCCTAGATATTCTCTCCATGAAATTCTTATGGGAAGAACCATGAGAAGGCCAGCTTCACCACTGCCCAGTAACCTAGAAGATGTCAATGAGTCTTTCTTTATTGCAAGTCTTTCATTTTTATTCTGCAGCATATTCATTCAGGGGTCTTTGCAGCCCAAAAGCAACATGATCTTGGCTCCTAGCACAATGTCATTTCTGCACATTGGGTATTCATTATATCCTCCTCCAGACACCATGTCCTCTAGTCAAGATGGAAAGGACCTTCCTGGTTCTCCTTTAAACAGCTGCTGTTATTCATGTGAATGCTCAACATCCTAGATTCAAGCTCCACTTTTTTATGACCCCCTCCCCATAACAAACACCAATGAGATGCCAACAATGTCATTCCACCCATTATCAAAGATGAACCAATGTCTTCCATTACCAGAATAAAAAACAGAGAGATCACTGTGGCCAGAAATGAGTCCATTAATGTCACATGGAATGGATAATGAGTGGGAATCATACCAGGAATTGCAAAATTATTCAGGTGAGCAAGAAGTGCTCAGAGGTCTTCCATCTACACATAAAGTGTTGGATGGAATTTGTTCAGAAACTGACAATATAGGACACTCAAAACAGAAAGAATCATTCTCTGTTTGCAAATTTTTGAGAATACTCTCCAGCCCCGGCCTACTCAATATTCATATGAATTTATCATTGGAACAGCTGTACTGATATTCATCATTCTTCTACTGCATTTCCTTCATTCATCAGAAAAATTGGATTGGTAAGTACTAAACATTTTTTTTTTATCAGAAATAAATGTTTGGCTAAAACTGAGCAGACATCCTGGGACTGGCATTTTCTGCAACACTGTATACTTATGCCAAGACAGTGAATGTCAGTAACAGCTGGGTGCATGTACATATACCAACGACACACAATGGGGGTATTCCACTGTTCACTGTCTCGGATACCAGTAACAGAAATAGGAACAGCCATTTGGACAATTTTGGTAACCAAAAAACTAAAGAGCAGACATAATTCTTAGCATAATGTTTCCCCTTTACTCCAGTTATCAATGACTATAAAGGAACATATTTGTTACATTAAAAACATAGCACTTCCTGTTGGGTGCAGTGACTATAATTTTACCAGCGAGTATGTAATATGGCTGGAGGGCATGGGGTGGCAATGTTGCATGGATATAAATTATGGATGTGAAAACCAAGTTTACCCCTGATTATCAACAGACTGATCAGGATGCTGTTACATCAGTCAAGTTATTCCAGCTGTGCCACTCACAAAGACTATACCCAGTAGGAACATTTGCAATGCTCAACAAAAGAGGGAGACTAAGGACATCAAGAATCCAGTCAGGAAGACAGATGCCTTTTGGATTTATCATTGTGATTTAGAATGGACTGCATTCAAATGGCTTTCACATATGGACCTGGGGGATAATGTTTTCTTTAGGCCGGGAATTCTTCCTGCCCATGGGACAGTAAAATCAATTTTGGAAATGAGAAAATTGTCCAAATTACTGTGTAGTGCAACTTTTGAAATGGTAAACCAAATTAATATTGATATGACTGCTATGCATATACTAGTGCTTGCAGAATCAAATGGTGCTTGGTTACACCCATGCTTCTAAGGGAGGTACATGCTCACTCATTCAAATGAAGTGTTTGCTCATTCATATCAGATAATAAAAATGTTATTTGTCGTAATCTAGAAATTATACAAAATGCTGCAGAGTTGATATATGATAAAGAAGCTAACAGCTTTCATGGGCATGAAGAGGAGGAAGCCTTTTAAAATTCTTTATAACTATTGCCATTATAATTACTTTTTTATGCATTACTTTATGTGCAAAATGTTGATTATGAAGATTTTGTATCTAAAAAAAGTATTAAATTAATATATATATATATATATATATATATATATATATATATATATATATATAGACACAGATAAAAAAATAAAGTGACACTGATCACAATTAAAGAAAATCATTAGGAGGATATTGAGGAAGATCTATATAAAAGTTTTGAACAAAAGTATGATAATATATACAGAAGTGAAAGTGAAATTGAAAGGTATTCAAACTGTCTTTTTACCACAATGAAAAATACCCATGTTTATTGATCTTAAAACTATTTTGTAAGTGTTTGTATAAGCATTGTGCATGTTAAAGTCAGAAGGAAACTGGATGTGAAGAATGTCTGACTGCATGTGGAAAACTGTCTAAACATTTTAACACCTGTCCTTATTGTAAAGTCAATAAGAAATACTTGACTTGAATGATTCTTCACATCATCAAAGGGGGGACTGAGAGGGGAAAACAAAGACAGGAAGATGTTCAGTGTTTTCTGTAATATTCATTATTAAGAAGCAGAATTAGGCCTGTCTTGAGTATTCGTCCTCTGTCTTGGAAATTTCTTACTGCCAACATGGATAGTGCTACTATGAAAGATTGGAAATTATGCCCAATAAGGAAAGGCACAGATAAGAAGTTTGCTGATTATTAGTAAGCAAAACAATACATATGGCAGTGACTATAGTCTGATAGATAATAAAATGTTTGGTTACAGGCTTTTACAGTGTAAAATGACTGCAGTTTCTCTGTTCTGGAAGGCAAGACCTAGATTTCTAGTCTCCCACTTGTGTGTGTTCTTTTACAATAAAGGAGGTCATTTTACTCTGCTGAACTGTGTTCCAACAAGTTATTTTGCACCTTAACAAGCCTACTTGTCTGTAATCAAGTTATAAGAGCTCTAGCCTACTCCAGCATATGTAGACACTCTTAAGAACATTGTAGTTGGTGTACAAAAGCACTTCTGTACATACTTCAATCCAAGTATTCAGAATTTCCTTGGTTTAGTAACTTTCCTTAAAGCCCTCCTTCCACTCTTCTCCAGCAGTTCTCTTTTCATTTATCAGCTCCTGCCATCCCAGCATCTGTTTCCTTACACCATTTCTTCCATCGTTCATCCATATAATCTACATCCTATTTTACTCGTTTCCTCTGCCTGGTTCATATCAAAATTATCCTCATCAACTCCCCTTTTTCCCACTTTCTACGTGGGGTTGGGATGTTGCGTCACCTACCAAAATTTCTGTCAATTCAGTGCCACTCTCCTACTTTCTTTTATGATCACGCCTCACTGTTCTCTCACACAATCCATTGATCTTTTGTTGGATTCCCTCTTTTCCTCTTGCCTTTTTCTTGTCTGTCTTAAATCATCTTCACCAGATTAACTTCTACTTTCCTACACATTTGAGCAAACCACTGTAATCTGTTCTCTTTGACCTTCTCTGAAATTGCTGCTACTTGGGCTTCTGCTCTAATGGCTATATTTCTTTATCTGTCCCACAATGTGCATCCTACCATCTGTCCCAGATACTTCATCTCCATCAACTCTAGCATCTTCAGCTGCTCTGCTTCAGTGCCCAGGTTTCTGCCCAAAATAGTAGTACTAGTTGCACCACTATTTTATAGACCTTACTCTTCAGCTTCCTTGGCATTCTTTAGTCTCACACACTACCCCCGATAGTCTGTGCCAGTTGGCTGCACACCCTCTGATTCGCTCTTTGACCTCTTCATTCAGACTTCTCTTCTCCTTAACCACCCCTCCCAGATACCTGAAGCTGTTAACCTCTTCTATTATTTTCCTATTTTTCCTATTTTCTATTTAATTCTGATTCCCCATTTGTTGCCATTCCAACTGTCTTATCTGTAACTCATTTTCATCCTGGGTACCTTCACTTTTGCAATCCATTGCCTTATTATTTTCTGAAATTCTTAATAAGAGTCTGGCTGTAAAACCAAATTGTTTGCATACAGCAGCTTTGCTGATTTGCCCCCTATGACCTATTTGTTAATGTAGTCTATCACCAGTATGAACAGCAGTGGGCTCAGAGATTAACCCTGATGCACACCCACACCCAATGGGAATTCATCTGCGAGTCTGAACACTGTACTTGTATGACTGAGTTCTTGTATGTAGTCTGCACAAATTCTACCCATGTTTCCATGACTTTGAACCATTGTAGGACTGCCTAAATTAGCTTTCTAGGAACCTTGCAATATGCTTTCTCCAAGTCCAGGAATTCCAAGTTAGTGAAGAAGAAGATAGAGATGAGGAAAGAGTATCTGTCTCACTGCAAACATTGGGTCAGTTGTGCTGCATCCTAATCTGAATCTGAACTGCTCATCACCCATCTTATTTTCTACTGTTTTTTGTATCCGTTTATCACCCTCCCAAGCACATTCAAGCAGTCAAACTGGAATTTGATAATGGCCACAGTTGTGAATACCCCCTTTGTTCTTGTACACTGTTGCTAGAATTCTTGGTTTTTATTCCTATGAGATTCACCTTTCTCTCCATACTGCTGCGAAAGTACCTACAGGAATCATATCTCCCTTACTTCACCCAATGTCTTGGCAATACCTGCTATGACCTAATCAGAGTCTGCTGCTGTCCTTCACTTCACTTTTCTTGGTACTGTTCTTAGTTCTTCTATGGTAGGCTCCTCCCCTTCCTTCATTGTACGCCATGTTTGGCGCTATGCAGCTACTGTGGGGTTGGTTTTCTTCATTCAGAAGTTGCTGAAAATACTTTTCCCGTCTGCCTTTGATGTCCTGTAGACAGGTAAGCAGGTTGTTGCTGGCATCCCTTATGAAGGGTGTTCGATGACTACCTTCTTTACCTTTCTGTCTTTGCCTTGCAGTCTGATACAGTTTTTTTTGTGTCATCTACTGAATCAGTTTCCGGAAACTGGTATAGTGCCCCTGATGCTTTGCTCTTTGATACAGCTACTGCCCTATTGGCCTCTTTGCTAATCAGCCAGTATTCCTTCTAAACCTGGTCTGTCTTTTTCTATCTACCACTTTTCTGCACTCCTTCTTTTTGATAACTTCCTGGACATTTGTATTCCAACACCAGCTTTCCTTATGAACCTTATTTCCTTCCATATCTGGCTTGGCCGAGTATCAGCTCTATAGTCCTCCCACATGTGGTTTTGAGGTGCTGCCATTCTTGTTCAACTCCACCTATTACCTTTTCTTCCTGAGGTGCTAAAGCACTGAGTATTTCCTTGAACTCTTGTACTTTCTCTCCAGTGAACTTCCAGCTTTTCTACCTAGTATCTATTGACCTTGCAACCTACTCTGATCTCTACTTGGAAATGATTGTGACAACCAGTGGTTTATGCTATGGATCAACAGTTTTACTAGAGAAACTTTGTAAAGACTGATTCTACCTCAATGCTTTTTCCTTACTAGGAGGAAGTCTATCTGACTTGCATGTTTGCCACTCTTCTATGTGATCTTATGATTATCTCTCTTGCTGAGCAGTGTGTTGACCACCATCAAGTCATTTGTCAGCAGAAGTCTACAATGGCTCCCCCTACTTTATTCCTGTCTTACCACCCATGTGGGCTCAGGCAATCCTTATATCCCATTTTGTCTGTCTCAATATGTGCATTCACATCCCTATCATCAACACCAGCTCACATTGTCCTGATTTATCGAGTAGGTTCTGATACTGCTGCTTGAAAGCATTCTTTTCCCTGCTATCATAACCCTGCTGTGGGGAATAGGCCAATATTATGAATACTGCCTTATCCTTACATTTGAGTCTTATTGCAATGAGTCTGTCACTAATTATGATGACATTCCTTACTGTTTTCGGAAGCCACTCCCTCCCCACAATTCCCACACCATTTCTAGTAGTAGACTCTGGATCCCAAGACAAGTAGCTTTTTTGCTCTGCCTTCCATCTTGGTTCCTGGTTACAGAAGATGTCCAGCCTTCTCCTTACCATCATGTCATCCACTTTCAAGCTGCATTCTGTCAGGGACCCTAAACTGCATGTAGCAACCCTTAGTTCAAATTTGGCAGGTTGATTGGTTTTACATTCAGCTTTCAAACTACAGAAGTATTCCAATGGCCTAAACTAGGCAAACTGACTCCAGCTTATAGGTTCAGAGGTGTTTACTAGGCTAAGAACCACAAGGGCCTTTTTAAGCCTATCCATGCATCCCAAATCTCTGACAAGTTCTGATACCCTTTGTGATACTGCCAGCCCAGCTATCTGGAATTTTCTAAATAATCATATGTCATTTGTGAATATTAATACGATTCATATGCTTGTCTTACAAATGTAAGAGAACTATATGCTATGTGTATATTACACTACTGGTGCAGAGGTGTGTGTTGAACAGGGTTTGCACAGTACTGAGCTTCAAGGAAGTGTCCACAGTGTACCTACTAGAAAAGATCAGAAATGTATATGAACTATACACCTGTGCAAATGTATGTTTTAATAGTAGAAGCTGGAATATATAGCGTTACCTTGCAAAACTTCAAGAAAATAAGTTGAAATTGTTTTACAATTGTGTTATCTCTTAGTTTCAGTGAAGGAGACACATTGTCTAGAGCTAGAGGTTTTTCTATTGTCTTGAAACAGAAATAA